>NC_056587.1:14383462-14630962 GCF_018340385.1 Cyprinus carpio
TGACCAGAACTGGCGCTACTACTTCCTCACTCTGTTCCAGAGGCATAATGAATCTGTAAATGTGTGGACACACCTGCTGGCCTCCCTCATTATTTTAGTCAAGTTTCAGGAGCTGTCTGAAACTGTGGACTTCCTGCGGGACCCACACGCCCAGCCGCTGTTCATCCTGCTCCTAGCCGCGTTCACCTACCTGGGCTGCAGCGCGCTTGCCCACTTGCTCTCGGCCAAGTCTGAGCTTTCCCACTACACCTTTTATTTTTTGGACTACGTTGGCGTAGCCGTATACCAGTATGGCAGCGCCCTGGCCCACTTCTATTACGTCATTGCAGAAGAATGGCACGCTCAAGTGCGAAGCTTTTTCTTGCCAGCCGCGGCCTTCCTGGCCTGGCTGTCCTGTACGGGCTGCTGCTACGGCAAGTACGCCAGCCCAAACTTGCCCAAATTCATTCACAAGCTATTCCAAGTGGTTCCCTCGGGCCTGGCCTACTGTTTAGACATCAGCCCAGTGTTCCATCGCATCTATAAATGCTACAGCTCTGAACAAGTCTGTGCCGACCAGGCGGTGGTGTACCACTGCTACCAGGTTCTCTTCTTTTTGATCAGCGCCTACTTCTTCTCATACCCCCATCCTGAGCGCTGGTTCCCAGGACGTTGTGACTTCATCGGGCAGGGCCATCAGATCTTCCACGTGTTCCTTGTGCTCTGCACTCTAGTGCAGATTGAAGCAGTGCGACTGGATTTCAGCGAGAGGAGATCTTTCTACGAAAGTCTCCATGGAGACTTGGCTCATGATGCAGTGGCTCTTTTTATATTCACAGCGTGTTGCAGCGCTCTCACTGCATTCTATGTGCGCAAACGGGTGAAGATGTATCTAGAAGAGAAGCAGGAATAGATATCATGGCAGGGACACTTGGCTTGCACATGTAGGAAGGATTGAACTGGTCTACAACAACTGAAGCAACTAACAATGAAGGTCCTTCTTGTTATCTTTTCAGTGTATGTTATATGTGTCGTTAATGGTTTTATGTGGCCTGGTAATGCATTTTGAACCAACCGCTTTCAGTTCACCAAACTAGTGATATGCTTTAAAACCACATTACATTTGAAGAATGGATTGCCCACTGAAAGGTGCTGATTTGTTTGACGAGTGCCATTACAACCTATTAAACCTGGTTTACATGAGGTCTGTAAAGGGATGTCAGCATTTTTGCTGACAGGTTAGTTTGCATACAGGATAGTTTAGGTAGACTGGATCACTGGAAATGTTCATACTTGCATTGTGCCTCTAAATCCAACTTCATTTTGGTGCCATGTGCTGCTCTTAACTATGTTACGCACATGGTATTTATGCATTTGCCAGACATATATTGCATTCAATATATGTAGTAAATCTAAATAGACTTTTTTCCTTTGTTCCCTGGGAATCAAACCCATGACCTTGGGGTTGCTAGCACCATGTGCTACGGTTTGAATTACAGGAATGCACACAGTAAGTAAAATGTCAGTAAATAAAGTTCCCATGCGATTAGACCAGTGCAATTAGCAAAATGTGGAGCTCAGATGAACTCACAGGTTAAATTCACAGGTCTTTTAAAATGATGACTGAAATATTGCAAACTTAATAAGGAATACCTTACTGAGAGGTAACTGATTAATATATATATGATTATTAATATATATATATATTAAATTAATCATATCAAATTTTCCACTTTGCAGTGCTTTTTAGACTCCAATTTTCTGTGTTGGCTACTATTATCTCAGTAAACCAGTGCAAATTAGTGTCAAACTGACTTCTGACTTGCCTTACAGAGTGTCCGACCCATCCAGTGCCACGTTGAGGTTAGTTTATAATTACCTGCGAATTGCAATCCATTGGTTTTGCACTGCCAGTGCACACTTCCCTAATGTATAACCTGTGAAGAGGCCTGAAATACTGGATGTTGTGGAAAGGACAGTAGGATGTGATGTCACTGGATTGCAGTATCAGATCGATACTGATTTCAGATGCAGCCCTGGCTGATTAATACTTTAAAACAAAAAGGAAAACGCTGCGTGTTCTGCTCATCTTTATGCTTCAAATTTATTAGAAAGTCAACACTCTTTGTTTGGAAAATTTTAAAAGGTCAGTTCATTCAAAAATGAAAACCCATCATTTAGTTTCTTTCTTGTTGTTCCAAATCTCAATGATATTTTGAAGAATGCTTCAACTGTTGCCCATACTATGAAAGTCACTGGGGTTCAAAAATATCTTTTGATTCCTTCATTTAAATTTAATCAAAAATATATTTTTATAAATAATGGCAGAATATTCATTTTTGGGTGAACTATCCCAGCCAAAGTGGCTTTTGAGAAACTGATGAATTATGTCCATTACAGCTATGATGTCTCCCGTTTGTCATGAAAATGTTCCTTTTGTACACAAGGGCTATAACTATGGCCTTTACCTTTACTCATGCCCTGATATGAATGCCTTTGTGTGTTCTGTGCATATGTGGATTTTTCTATTCGAAGTTCAGCACTTTATTTACAAGAAGAGTCTGAGCATCAAAACTAATCTGTGTTAAATGTATATTCTAATGTGCCTGACTACATGCATGCGTCCTTGAGTGAGTATGCATACAGGTGCTTGTCGTGAGTGTGTGTGCATTTTTGAATGTTTATGTATACCTGTGTGAGATGGCTACTGAAGAGAAAGGACCTGTCTGACCTTTTAATGACCATGAAATGCATCTAGCTGTTGTATCATGAATTGTGCAGCTCCCCTTGTCTTAGCCCTTGTTCATAAACCAACACAGATCCATCAGATAGAAGGTAGAAGGATGATCTATTTTCCCATTGAAGTGATTCATATTCCCTTGAGATGAATATTGTGTCACTAGGCTGTTGCTGCATTAACCAGGAAAGGTTCTGTGCAATGTAGCGTAAAAGCTGGTTTATGATCCGGTCCCAGTAAAAGAAGTAGCGTTTGTGAAGTAGCAAAAACGCAAAGTCATGATAAATGGTGACCAGCATTTATTTTTGCAAAGAGGAACATGTGGAGAACAAAAAGGGGCCATTCACACAGAATGCATTTCTGCATTTGAAAATGCTAGACACGAGGTAATTGAATGAAAAAAAAGAGATAGGTTTAGAGATGCTTTTTTTTTTTTAAAAAAAGCATAACTTATTTTAGCACTGTGTTTTTAAAATGCTGTGTTGAGCTTAACACTACAGAAGACTCAAGAAAGATAATCTTCTTTTAGCTTAAGCACTGCATTTTTAGAAAGTTAGTTCATGTACGATGTTGCAGAAGATGCGAGATGCAAGCAGAACGGTCAAAGACACGCATCTGTCACATCTTTATAAAAGAAAACCAATGAAAAGCAATACAGTGGAATACAGAATACAAAGAGAGCAAGGTGTTGAGATTTTTAAATTGCACTTAACATGACACAGCCTTTTAAAAACATGGTGCTCATGCACGAGACACTGCAGAAGACACAAATGCAGCGCATGTTTACATAGCACAATAATGTACAAGTGTATTTTTGCATTTGAAAATACAAGACGCAGGGCAAGGTCTGTGGCATTTTTTAAAAGTTGAATTTCTTTTAACTTGAGCGCTGTATAATTAGAATGCTGTGTCATGTGTGAGATGCTGATAAAGACGTGAGATGTAGTGCATATTTACAAAGAAAAACAATGGAAAAGCTGCACAGTTGTATGTAAAAATGTGTTCTATGTGAATGGCCCTTTAGTGTAACAGCACCAGCAGACAACAATGATGTCACAGACTGATGATGTCATCAAAGACTGGAACTTATGACTGGCATGTTGTCAGTTGGCTCATAATGATGATTTACAAGGCAAATATCTCAGAAAATGATCGCATGGTGGGTGCTTTATTTAATGAAAGACCATAATTATAGGAAATTGTTTTATAATATTAATTACATACTGTAGATATTAAATGTAAACTGTTAACAGATATGTTGTATTTACTGCTGTACCACTGTTTAAGAAATTAACATACCATTTGAAATCACATAGTAGAGTGAACAGGGAGCCTCCAAGAGATGATGTCACTGAGAAAGACAATAGATGAGGTCATTTCCTGGCATCACCGGGATTTGACCTAAAGCACCAGTTCCCATGATGCTCAAGTGGAATTATACGGAACTCTCTAAATGATTTCTGCTAAACTGCGAAGTGTCTCTTTTTTAAACTGTACTAATCTACTCACCACTTACAGAATCTCAAAAGACTTTTCTATCTGAAACATGACCATGTTTAGAGTTTGTTTTAACGATTGTTTTTGTTTTTGTATTGCACTTATGTAAAGAGGAAGAACTGTTCAGAAAGTTACTTTAGAACCTCTTGAATTTCTTTCATCACTTGGACTCTTTTTTTTTTTTTTTGCACGGAGCTGAACTAACACTCATGTTCTGCTACAGTGCAGAACAGGAACAATAAAGACTGGTGATAACCTACCTATAATGTTGTGTGTGGAAATGCCTGTGTTGATGTACTGTTGTATTTAAGTGAATAAACAACTGTAAGTCCCACCTTCCACTTAATTTCCTCGTGTTTCCTGTCTAGACAGAAAAGTATACAAAACATTGTATAGAGTTCTTCATACATGGGAGTAACAAAACACCAGTTTGATATATGCAGACAATAACAAGTGAGTAACTTGTTCATTATTATGAACAATAAAGCTATTGTAATCTATTCAATGCACAACTACAGCAACTGTCATGGTGTCAAATGAAGTGAAAAAAACAACAATGTCAGATTACTTCAAAGGATAGTTCACCCAAAAAATGAAAAATCTCTCATTATTCACTTAGTACAACATGACAGTGAGTGTTTTTTGTTGTTGTTGTTTTTTTTTTTTGGTCTGTATATGAATTAACAGTTCACAAGCCAGTAAATTAGTCAAATAGAAGCTTATTCCATTAAATCATCACTCTGATAATGTTTTGAAGCAATAAATCCATACCTTTTAGGATGGCATATATGCCAATTATATTTTTATCTAATTTTCTAATCATTTCTAGACAACAGCTTTATTTAACAAATTTCCATAATATATCTGACTTCAACTGTGGTCTATGTCCAACCAATACCACCATATCCCAGAAAAAGTTAGTGTACATTTTTTTTATTTGTTTAATGAAGCATTGTACCATGCTATGACAGTTTAAAAACACTGCAATGAAGTAGTTAACAAGGCAAACACTTCCAAATGATTTTATTCTTGATTTTTTTAATTTTTTTTTTAAGTGACGTTAACAATAAGACATTTCATTTATTCAAGACATTCATGAGAGAAATTCTCTCATTCTTAGATTTTTCAAGCTGTTAAGCCAGTAACAGTGTTCAATAGAGCTTGGTGTTACACTGTGTATTTGAAGTGTTGAAAATTTAGAATTATATAGTCAGGAACAGATATTGGGTAGCATCATCATCTGTGAAAATGGGCAATGCTAAATTTTAAATCAGTTATGTTTTGCACTGTATTCGATCATTTTCCAGTAATATATATTATGAAACAGCTATGGCACCACAAAACCAGTCATAAGGGTCAATTTTTCGAAATTGAAATTTATACATCATCTGAAAGCTAAATAAATAAGCTTTCCATTAATGTATGGTTTGTTAGCATAGGACAATATTTGGCCGAGATACAACTATTTGAAAGGTTAAATGGTTCATCATCTTGTTCATCATCATCATCATCTTAATGCCACTCAACACTTTATTAATGTGAAACTGAACTCTGTAAAAGCACATGCATCTGCCACAAGATGGTAGTGTTGTCAAAGACAACACTGAACAAAAATAATGTTTTTGCAAGCTGAATGATGGAACACAAACCTTTTCAGCTGTTTATTATCACAACACACTTATCTAAAACAGCATCTCTATATTACTTCAAAAGATTGATTGTGTCACCTACAAACCAAGGTTTTCACCTGCTTGTGCTATTTTAACATGCATATATTCCTATTTGAGTGGTTTGCTATTCTCTTTCTTGTGGAAATGTTGGATATGAGTAACATCTTAACATCAGACCTCTCTAGAAAAGTGCATGGCCTGATGCGCAGCATTCAAGGCTCTGATCACATACAACTGGGCTCCGAGGTCCATTCAAGTCCAGGAAGGCTGTTAACAGTCTAAAGCATGTCACATGAAACAAGGGCTTTATCTCACACATCATATCTTTTTTAAATTTAATATATGCTTTATAAAGAATGGTTTGTTTCTTTCCACTCAGTTTCTGTTGTTCTCTCGCCCCCCTCTTTCTTTCACTCGGTCCTGAAGACAAACGCCTGCTTGTTTACCCAGTGCATAATATTTCAAAACACTGATTCTTAGCTGTCAATTTGCCTTAACGCTGCAAAACATAATCAAATAACAAAATAAACTGATTAAAAATCTCTCTGTGACGCTATAATCTGTAAATCTGTCTGAAACAGAATTGTGTCATTTCATTTTAACATGTCATTCTTGCATCAGAATTTTGGTGGACAGGAAAAGCTTTCATCTTCAAGGCTCAAAAAATATCTTTCTCAACCATGACCAGTTCAGCAGTATAAACTGATTCTGGGCTCCTTTATCATCTTATACATCCCGAGTCTCCGTTGATTAACTTCCCGATAGGTTACACAGGGGTTTGATTAATGCTCTGATGACTGAGGGATTGTGGGAGTGATGTTCAGAGGTCAGTCAAAGTGGGCTGACTCATGTTGACGAGGAGTTGGCTTTTCTGCACTGTAAAAATACTGTGCAACCCGCTAAAATTTAAAACCTACGTTTTTAAGTGGTGTCAAAGCTACAACCTGTACTGATGTGTTTAGTACACTTCTTAAAACCACTTTGAATTTAACTACTGATGAAGGAAATAAAGCTCTGAAAACTTAAAAATCAGTTAAAAACACTTAAAACAGGTAGAAATGACAAATAATTTTGTCTAATTAAATAAATGGAAACAAATTAATTCATAACATGATATACAGTATATATAAATAGACTCCGCTTACACCATGAAGCTGAGCCCAAATGCAGTTTATTTCATGATTCAAAAAGTGTACAAACAAAACGAAAACTTGAAAATAAACATGACTTTAACCTAACTAGATAAAGCATGGAAGATGAATCTCACAACAGTGGACTACAGCATCAAAAGAGGACAAAGCTAGACAACAATCCATGGCAAAATCAGGGCTATAAATACAATCTACGAATGAGAAAATGTGCACCACTTAAATATAATGAAACCAATGAGAATGAAACGCAATTGAAAACAAAAGCACATGGCATAAACACAAGGGAAACTAAAAGTTATTTATTTTATTTATTTCAATTTTCATTATTCTGTTTTTACAATTTATTAATTACAATATTTGTTGGTCAAAACAATGGTGTTTATGAATGTTACATTTTTGCTTTTTCATTAATTATTATCTTTTGTTTGAAAATAGCAAATTTAGCTGCAACCACCAAGTCTCTAATAGGTTAGGTTTATTTGTGACAACTTGCCCCATATATGTGTGACAACATGCACCAGTGTAGTAGTAAAGTAGTTATTTATTCATATTCATTTCATTTATTTTTTGTTTTTTGGGAATTTTGTTACATGCTTTTGCCATTTTATTTGTATTTTATTTCTATTTAGCTTCACTTTTATTTCTGTTTTTTTTTTAATCAATTTTAGTGCTTCAACAGACTTATTTTATTTAGTTGGCAAGGCAACATTTTATTTTTTTTCCATCTAATATTTTACATTTTATTTCAATGAACAATTTTTAAAACAGATTAAGTTACTACTATTAATGCATGTTCAATATTTTATTTTAGAAACCTCACACTGAAAAATAATCACTAGAGTAAAAAATATAACAATTAGGATGACTTATACAGTATATAACCTGCCTTATATATATAAAACAGTTTAAAAACTTATTCCAATGACAAATATATAAAAAAGTTGATAAATAATACATTCAGACATTGATGTGTAGACAGCACTGAATTCATAAACACACACCCAAGCACACACACACTGTAGTTAGACTTTTCAATTACGGGAAAAGGTGGCTATAACAGAATCCCTGGAGAGAGATAATGAAAAGGTAAAAAGGTAAGAGCAATTACAACTTTGTCATGTTCTCCTACACAAATTAGCCAATTGGACCAGTGCTGCTGAAAAACATTGGATTGGCATCCATGGTACCAGCATTATGTGTTTGTTCATGTGTCATCACTTCCTTTTTACTCACATAGCAGCTGTACGTAATGCAATATGAGAACCAGTAGGAGTGAGAGTGTATTCACAGAGGAGCCATATTTTCCAGCAAATCCATCCGAGGAAATCACTGAAACTTAAAGTGTAAATTGGCTCTTGCCATATATCTGTGCACTGATTAATTCTCTCTGTTGTATTATATGGTCAGAGGGCTCTAAATCATACAAGTGAGATGGGTATAATCGCCTTGCCGGCTGCCTCCTGTCTTCTAACTATCAATTCCCTCCCTTGTCTCCATCAATTTTACTCTTGAAATGTCCTCTTACTTCACTACCTTCCTCTGTCCAAGGAACCTTGGCTATCTGCACATTCACAGCTCCTTTTCTAAATGTTCCATTTGGTCTGTCAGACAAATAATTTAACCAAGGTTGGCAAGGTAATATGAAGAGGTTTGCATCTCCTATCATGTGGCGTAATTAAAGATCACGCTAGGTCTTTGTTCAAAGTTATTAAATTGCAGGACCCTTCAATGTGACAGTCACCTTACCTCTGGCTTTTCTGCCAGGCGGGCTGCATCTTGCCTTAGATTAGACCTCTTCCTCCCTTTGTTGTTACTGTGTTTCCATCATGTCCCACCTTTTCATGTTCTCACTGAGAAAAGCACAAAAGCAGAAATCAATACATTCTTCAAAACTAATCTGCTCATGCCAAGATGATATAAGAAACCTGGAGAGACGTTTAGGAATGCAGCTTACAGACGTCGTGAGAGGCCCTCTGGCTCAACATGATACAAAACTTGTGCTTTCATAACACTTAAATGTGCCCGAGGCTAGTGTTTGATCCACAGGGTATTTGGCTATAATGATAAACCGCCAGAGGTTTAGGAGGTCTTAAAAGTTTTAGAGACCACCAGACTTGAGGTATGATTGAGCTTACTTACATTAATAAGGCATTGAAAGGTTTAATTTAATGGGACTCATTCAATAACGTGCATAAAACCTGTGTGAGAACATTCTGAGCAAAAATCATGATTCATCAATAACATTGCTCCTAAATTAGGTCAAAGCACTAACTAATGCAAGTTATTTTTTTCTCAAGAAATTAATACTTTTATTGATATGCATAAAAGACACATTAAACTGATCAAAAGTGACAGTAAAGTAATTTATAACATTGAAAATAATTTATATAAATAATCAAATAAACGCTGTTCTTTTGAACTTTCGATTTGAAGAATCCTTAAAAAGTGCATCAACGTTTCCGCAAAAATATTAAGCAGCACGACTGTTTTTAACATTAATAATAAAAGGAATGTTTCTGAAGTAGCAAATCTGCATATTAGAATGATTTCTTAAGAAACGTGAAATCATGTAACAAGTTTATATAGAATTTATCGAAAATATATTAAAATAATAAAAAAGTTATTTTAAATTGTAAGAATATTTCACAATACTACTGTTTTACTGTATTGATCAAATAAATCTATAGCCTTGGTGAGCATAAGAGACTTCTTTCAAAAATATTAGAGAATCCAACCCAATCTCATGAAGCAATGATTTTGTATGAATTCATGTGATTTGTATGAAAAAAAAAAAAAATAGCACAAAGATTCAAACTTGAAACTCATACGAAATCATATGGAAATGTTCAAATCATTAAAAATTTCATAAAAATTAGCCACCAATTTGCCAAAACGTAAAACAGTTACAAATTCCCATTAGAGTGCATTGACAAAATCTTAACGATCCCAAAGTTTATACTTACATACTTTAATATTCTAGATTTAAATATAATACATTCCATATTTTTTATGTAATAAAATATATTTTCAATATATAAATATAAAGCATATATTAATCATGTGCATTATAACTCTGGGATAGGTCCTACATAAAAATATGTGTAGTCTAGAATGGCATTCATTTAGAATAATTAGGACTCATGTGTGATAACCTATTCTGTGGCCATTTGTATGTCATTTATAAGCAATTATTTACTGACTGCAGACCACAAGGAAGTGGAAACATTATTCAGTTGTACAGAATGAATCACTAGAAAAGGTGAAGAAAATGTGTTAACGCTCAAGACTTGGGGGGAATCATGTAATGCAGTTTTCACCCATTTAACAGTTGGAGGAGATTTAGGATCCATGGCAGAATCAATGCAGAGAGGATAAAGTGCTTTCGTTGACCACACAGCCTGAAGATCAGTGTAAACATTACGGGCATTTAGCTGTCTAATGATTGTGCGAGGGGGTGTATTTCAGCTCGTCGCTGAGAGGTGCTCTGTCTTGTTTGACTTAAATGACATGGATGGCCTCATTAAGACAGAGGGCATATGCTGAGATGTTATTCTTTCCAATTATTGCTTTTAGTAACACAAAACTTTAAAATGAACATTCCTGTCCGAAAACAGGCACAGGTTAGAGCAAGCATTTCCCTCACCGTTTCATTTCTGGAGGTAATCAAAAGGCAGACTGACTTTGTGAAGCGGTGAGCGGATATGATCAATACCAGAATATGAGGTCACTTGTCTCCAGTGGACTAATGATGCATCCAGCACCTACTCCAGAACCTACTGTACATGCTATTTTAACAAACAAAACAAATGATAACAATGCGTCATGAAAAGGTGTTGACTACACTGTAACATGAATAATTACTGTGGAATATAATGCAAGGAAAATGTATTCTTTGATCTTCTGAGCTGAACAAAAAAGGCCTGCATGTAGGTAATTAATTAATTATTTTTTTTTTTTAACCAAGCTTGAATTTCATACTAAAGATTTTATTTTGAATCTCACAGAATGTCAGGCCTGAAATATAGGCCTATATATATACTGACATATTAGGCAATTATGGCATATTGACTATATATTATATAGGTTTTAATGGTTTATTGTACATTAATTATTCCAGTTCAAGTTTGGAAAAATAATGTTTTTTTTTAGTTTTTTTTTTTTACTCTTTTGCTTAGCAAGGTTGTGTTTAATTGTTCAAAAAATACAGTAAAATAGATTGTATTAATATTGTATCAATCATGTAAGAATGATTTCTGAAGGATCATGTGACACTGAAGATCAGAGTATAATGGCTGCTGAAACTTCAGCAATACATAACATTTTTAAGTATATTACAAAAGAAATTATAATTTTTTTAAATGACACAAATATCATTATTTTTAAATGATAATTATATTTTAAAATATTACTGTTTTTTTCTGCATTTTTGATCAAAAATAAATACAGCTTAGGAGAGCGTAAGAGACTACTTATTCCAAACTTTTGACAGGTAGTTTAAATTACTTTTACACTCAATTTATTTTACATAACGATTACATTTTTTTTTTTTTTAAATAGTATATGGTATTTATTGGTGGTTTAATATAATTAATATGTATACTAAATCACAAAAATGCTAAAACTTGCTACTTATTTGTGACAATTATTGACATTTCAACTTGTCATGTCCCTCTTTTGGTGAATCATTGGTCATTATTTAAGCCCAAACTCTGCGTTTAGTCACTGGATCTTTACAACGGAATTTGGAGTTACCTATAAACTGATGACAAACAAAAAAGCAGGTCCAATATGTCTCAGACAAAAGTTTGAGACTATGAGATTAATGGGATGATAGGAGATACATATCCATTTACGAATCAAATATTCCAAACCACAAGACAGCCCAGTAGAGGGATACCACTACGGTTTCTGTTAGTTTGGACTCATCACCTTTTGCCTTAGTTTGTTTGTTGTCACGGACATGCATTGTGTTCAGCTGTGCACTAATTAATCACCTTAATTAGTGCACAGCTCATTTCAGTTCACTCTGTTTCAGTTCATTTGGTCTGGTCTCGTCAACTCTACCCTTACCAAAAAGTAGTATACTTCAAGTTTATTTTATTAAGTATACTTAAGTAAAGTTCAAGTATATTTTTAAGTATACTTTATGTAGCAAGTATACAAATATCAGTGTTCTAGAAGTATACTTGTAAGTGTACTGTTTCAGCACTCCTTGGGACTAAATTGGCCCACTTTCTCGTATATAAAAGTTTACTTTTAAGTATACTTTAAGTATAACAGTAGCAAACTCTGAGTACACAACTAGTTTACCTCTATGTTTGTAGTTTGTACTGCAATCATACTAATAGTGAACTTATAGGTATACTGATAGTTTATTAGTTAAATACTTAGTACACTTTGAAGTATAATCTCAGTTAACTACTAGTTTAGTAGATTTATACTACAAGTTTTCTTTAAGTGAACTTTACATCATACTTTAAGTATACTATTTTGTTATATGAATATCTGAAAATACAAAACATCCAAAGAAAGTGACGTGACATACAGCCAAGTATGTTGACCCATACTCAGAATTCATGCTCTGCATTTAACCCATCCAAAGTGCACACACACAGCAGTGAACACACACCTGGAGCAGTGGGCAGCCATTTATGCTGCAGTGCCTGGGGAGCAGTTGGAGATTCAGTGCCTTGCTCAAGGGCACCACAGTCGTGGTATTGCTGGCCCGAGACTCGAACCCACAACCTTAGCGTAAGGAGTCAAACTCTCTAACCACTAGGCCACGACTTACCCCTAAAGAACAGGGTATCTGCTTGTACACAAAAACATTTTATTCTAGCTTCATGCATTCTTTTTTTAACACTTAAAAAGCTGAAAAAAGACTAAATTGGATTCAGAATGACAATCAAAACGTAGATGGAGTCGATCAACACCCCAAAGCTTGACTGTAATTATTATCTCTTCATCGGTCGAAATTTTATTCTATAACGTTACAGTTTTGATGCTGTTTCATGTAAGATGATCTTGTTAGATTACATGTGTTAGTATCTGCTGTTTCTATTTCTTCTTCACTTGTGTACTAGTGCCTTCTACCATATAACAATGAAAACATGGATTCTAGGAGCACAAGTATAGCTCAAATATATTTACACTTTTTGTATGTACAGTATAAGTCAAGTATACTTAAATGTAATTTTAAGTATATTTCTGAGGAGTACATAAAGCCCATTTCTGAGAAGTACATAAAAAGTAAACTAAAAGCATACTTTCCTATTTTTAGTTTAAAAGAAGTATACTAATAGCACACTTGAATAAACTTCTTTTTCGTAAGGGTACCTTGTGTTTAAGGATTACCCGTTTGTTGGATTAAAGACTTTCTAAACCTTCATCTTCATGTGTTTATTGACAGCGTAGTGTAACAGGTATATTAAACATCAGATTCAAAGAAACTACAAATTCCAACTTCCATCTCTCCCCACCACAAAGCAACACGAGTGAATGTTGTCTTGCCTTTAACTCAATATTAATTAAAACACTTATGTAGGACACCGGCCCACTGAAGATATATTTGCCAATTTTTCCAAACAACATTAAAATACATTTTTAGGCTAAACTTAAATGAAACCAATAGATTGGGTAGAAGGATTGCAGGAGGATTTAGAGAATTACCATACTAAACAGAACCTCGGGGAACTTTTGCTCTTGGGTCACTTTTATTTATGCATGGCTTCATGTAAGAAGTGCTCTGAGGTAAGCTGACAGGAACTGATATCTGTTTTTAAGGCCCACGGCATATTGCAGGCTGTTTCATCTGTGTTTACATGGCACACATATCGAATATCTCCTATTCATTTTGACAAGATGGCACAGATTGCAAAAAGGCACTTGAAACTGCTCAAAATTATGCTTACATAAAACAACAAATAAGCACTGGGAAAAATCTGAGTAAACAGACCCATGAAAGGTCCTGTTCACAGCACAGACTGCACTTATATATATTTTAGTTTGTGCTCTTCCACACCTTTGCTTGCTTGGCTATTCCACCAGCTCAGCTAATCAGCCATTCTGCCTCCTGATCAGGCCAATTCATCATGGGAAAGATGAGAGCTGGCCTGGAAAAGGTTTGGAAGAGGAGGTGAGACACACAATTCTATTTGAAGGTCGCCGACCTGCCAAACATCTAAACAGAAAAAGGAAAATTAATTTGCTGCCACAAAATCCTTTCTTGTGAAAATAAGCAAATGCATTTTTAAAACAACAGCGACAAGTGAAAATAGTTTCTGTTTTCCCAATCCACTTCAGACTGATATTTGAGAATATTTTTTTTATATGAAACATTTATTGTGGTTGCTAGCTCTTCTAATTTGATTGGCTGAGTGCCGTGCTGACATTTAACATTCAAAATCACTGCTTTTATTGTAGTACTACAGCACTCTTGCTCCGGTAATATTTCTTAATTGACCTCAAAGGCTTGTCCTCATGATTCTTGAAGGTCTAATTTTGTTGAGATGTTTTTAATGGAGTTTTGTTTATCTAGTAATCAAAAACACATTAACCGTCAGGAAGAGCTCAGTTGTTTGGATTTCTTGTGATTCAGATACTTATTTCCATTCATCTAAGATGCTTCAACAACTATCAGGAAGCAAGCACATAGTGGCACATTCAGTAAATGCTTGTACCGCTTTTGCACAGAGCATATCAGTACAAAAACCTGCATTTTATTTACTCAATACTCATAATTACATAAAAACAGGTGCATATAACTATATTTAAATGAATGTCATTCTTTTCTGCATAAACATGCACACTTTTGTGTAAATTAAGCTCAGTGTAAATCAAACTTAATTCCTAAATCTCAATTAGCATCAAGCTATTACTGTACAAACAATAGTGAATGATACTGACAGTGGCAGAATCGATACAAGGACTTTGCTTGTAAGCAAACACACATCAGAAAAAAATACACACATGGACACACAATGTTTAGACGCATTATAATTAACCACAACTAAGTATCAGACCTTCAACAGAAAAAAATCATAAAACTCTCATAAAACATTCATTAAAACATTCATAAAACAGCAATTCAGATCTGACTAACCCTGACAAAACAAAGAATTCAACACCGCTATAAACAAAACTGAAAAAAAAACACTGTACAATTAAAAGTGAGGGAATTATGAATAACCTCATTGCATTACATAACACACACTATATGACACATGCACAAAATACATCATGCATATTTTGTTTTGCTTAAAAGAAATACTGTAGAAAGAGTACCAACTATGCTATAAATGGCACAAAACACTCTCTACTTATTTACACCAGATCAATCCTAGAAGTACATATATGTCAACAAATTATAAAGCACAAACCAAAGTGTAACCTAACTAACTGTGTCATAGCAAATTAACTGTAGCATTAATTACAATAGCAACTATATTTTGACATTGTCTGAAGATGCCACTGTGTTGTAGATGGTTGCCAGTTTGCAACTGTATCACATTTATATTGCACTTGTTTTTTATGCTTGCTCAAACTTAATAGTCAGGGCTCCCGTTTGCGAATAAAATGGCCGCAAAAAGTAAAAATTTGTGACAATAACATCTACTGTATATGCAGTTTAGATTGTAAGGAAAACTTAGTTTGGGTAACATCTTGGAACCACAATCAACATAGCATTTTAGCTATATGCACTCAATGAACTTCTAATCAACAGTCTTTATGCAGAAATTCTGTAATTTTCCAACTAAAAAGTAATTTGGCTCCCTCATTAATCTGAAAGTCAAGAATTGTACAGAATCTCTGTTAAAACACACAATTGACTACTAGTGAGAAGTTTTCAGGTTACACAATCCTCAGGTTACAAAGACATTTAAAACAATAACAAACATGAATGAGGAAATCACAAATGCGTTTTCCTGCAGCCCTCACTCAGTGGGGACTGAAACTAAATGAAGGGATGTTAATTTGCCGGATGTGAGCTTGTTTCCTGTGAAGTCAAAGCCTTGCAGCCTTTCAAGTGATTCAATTTTGTAGCTAGTGAAGTGGACTGTTATGATACTCAGAAAGTACTGTAAATCAGGTTAATGATTCTGAAATACAGTAACAATAGTGGTTTCATACAGAGTAAAATGTGATCTCATCAGCGACCCTCTTCAGAGTACTACATTCTCCCATTACCTGATGTTATCACAAAAAGAAAAGGGAGGGGGAAAAAAGACTGAATCGTTTTGTAATCTCTGAGAAACAAAGCACATAATGTGTTGAATGTATCTTGACAAAATCTAAATGAAAGTGTCTGTGAGAAAACAAGGAAACTGAGGGGTCTAGCTGCTGAAGTTTGAAATCAGCTCGGTGGATTGACAGAGGGATAGATGGATCGAGCCAGAGCTGACACCTTCACAACAGAGCACAAATCAAGAGAAGCAGGACTCAAAGATATTGATAACAATTGAGTTGCATAGTTCACTGCTGATTTTGAAAGCCATATTCCCGTCTTTCTGTTCGCTCACCTATAAATGTCAATATGCCAAATGCAAAAAATATTTCTAAAATGGCAACCAAGTTTCTGCTATTGTAATAGGGTCACCAGCAAGCAAGCCCTGCTCTTTCAAAGAATGGCATGCCCTGAATTTGACATAAAATAAAAATATGAAGTTACATTGCACATTAGAACAGCAGAACAATGTTTCTGTTTCCAACACGACACGTGCTACTTATTTTCATGCTTGCCATTTCATTAGCAGTAAAGTCAACATTAATTGCAACAGTTAGACATATTTGTGATTGAAACTAGATAATCATGCAGAAATAAACTGGATTTTGAAAAGCGGATGTGCCATACAGTATCAGAATGGAGCCAGATTGAACTCTGTAGATTCAATCTCTATTGATAGCTATTGGTTAATATTATCCAACTGCATGCATGGAAAGTGCAGAACAAGTTAGGATGTGTTTACACTTGACAGGTCCAAACTCTGGAATGGTTCATGATGTATGATTGTAAAACGAACCAAAGACGAACCAAAACAAGGACATGATGATAGACCCTTAAGGACAAAATGATAAAGCATACCTGGTTCTTCTCGTCTTAGGAACTATTTTGCTTGTTACAGTTTGGTACGGGTTTTGTAATTGCTGTCTCCTTGCAGCAAATCTCCTGCCACTGTTTTGACTCCTTTACACATCACTTCATGCGTTATAAGCTGGCAAAAATACCACCGTATGTACACAGATCTAGCACATTTACCCCTACACACAGCATTCTTTTGTATGTTCGGTAAGTTTACATTTACATTTACATTTAGTCATTTAGCAGACGCTTTTATCCAAAGCGACTTACAAATGAGGACAATGGAAGCAATCAAAATTTTGCTAAAGTTTGCTAAATATATGTCATAAAAGCTGTTCACAAGATGAGCATGCATTAACAAAAAGTAAAAACATCAAATTGGATGTCAAGTTGAATGTATGGATCTTTTCTTAAAGTGCCTCTGACATTTTCCTGCACGATACCATAAAAGTACCTTAATGCCAATGAGACATCTCAACTCTTTATGTGGGCTTAAAGCCAGAAAAAGACACTCTATCTTCAACATTATGATTTCTGTCTCTCAAGGGCCCTCTAGATTGCAATTAGGCTGCTTTTCCCTATGCTTTCTACACTAAAAGCCAATTTCTATTCATTCTTTTTAGATGAAAGTGTTGAACGCAGACAACCTATTTGAAAGCTCCGTCTGCTGGCGTGATTCGCTTTCAGTTCACTCAAGCCTAAATAAACTCATTAAAAAGGGGTTGCAGAATATGCTAGAGGGAATATTTGTAGTATTAATCAGTGTCGTGTTGAAGTAGACTTGATGGCTTGCTACACACTCCTCCAATGTTGTTTAAAGGACCTCGGCTTTGTGTTAGTATTCCTCAAGTCCGGCGAGCCTGGCTGTAAATATTTACTGAGAAGACTGGCAGAGGGCGATAAGGAGTTTGGGACTATTGATGATAACACTGAGGAATTTGAAAGAGTATTTAATGAAATGCTATGTGTATCTGGCGCCATTAAAGTTACAGAATGTAAAGGGACCATTTGTTATGTCTTTTACACTCAGTGGTGACATGCCAACAAATTTGTACCAGTACTGGTCATAAAAATCACTAACGTATTAGGTTATCTTGATGGAGTTTCATTACGTCAGTGTTATATTAGTATAATTTATTTACTAATATATATTTATTAATGTTTGAATTAGCTTTTATTTTTAAATTTTCTGTTTTAGTAATTTTATGTTATGTTATACGTTTTATATAAATTTTTTATATAATATGCAATTTTCATTTGGAATTTTGAATTAGTTTTTCGTTTTAGTCATTTTTTGTATTTTTATGTCTATATAGTTTTATTTCAGTTTTAGTTTTTGTTATTTTAGTACAAGTTAAACTAATTGAAAATGAGAAATGTTTCCTTGGTAATTAGCTGAAAAAATATTTTATTTCATTTCAAATAAGTTTTTTTTTAATGGTTTCGTTTTAGTTTTAGTTTCAGTAAAGTATAATAACCCAGGTGCAGACTCAGTCAATATTATATCTATTAATATAATATTTCTATTCATCTGCAGTGAAATATTTTAGAAGCAATGATTCCATGCTAATAGACTACACAGTGCTACAGAAGATTACAACCAAATGGCTTCAGGACTGAGCATGTACATTTAAAAAATTAATAAATAAAAACCAACCAAAAACAATATATACATTATGTTGCTTAGACAAATTATTTAGTTAGAATACACAGAACGGCCATTAATGGAGAAAGAACATCTTTTCAGCCAGATGGTGTAGTTCCAAAAATTACCAGCAGGTGCTACAGTAATTGTGTCATGATAATCAGCCAAATTTTGACCTCTTGGTTCCAGTAACGTTACATATACTACAAAGAAAGCTACTGCTTACAACCTTAGATAAACAAATTATTGTCTAATTACTCATATTTTATCACAGTAATTAAGAGTTGTTTTCCAACAGTGCCCTTGCCATGATGCTCCTGAGAACATGAGAAGAGCATTCCCACCATAAAAACTTCTGCTCTGTGACCTAACTTCTCACTATCCATCCGTGTTCTGAAGAAAACTGGAGGAACAGCTTGTTTCTCTTCACCCCCTGACGTGCTCCTTCTTACCTTGTCCTCCCTTGGCAATTTCTCAGCCCTGCAAATCAGACATATGGAATGGGGGAAGGCTTGCCAAGAAAGATGCACTAGCAGAGACTGGTGGGTCTCGAGGTTCCTGACAGACATTGCGAGAGAAACGGGGCCTTTCTGCCTCTCTGGCAGATGGCTGGAGGAAGTGGAACAGGCACAAGAGAGATACAGGAAAAGCTTGAAAAGACAGCTCCAACAAAAGCCAGGTGTTAAGAGATGAACCTCCTTACAAACTCTTGATCTAAAGCATCACAAGCAGAGATTAAACAAACATTTCTGCTAAAGATCAAATATTAAACGCTAGCCCTAAGTAAATATTACACATTAATAAATATGGGGGGCGATCATATTGAGATTACACGACCACTTTCGTTTGTGGAATTAATTATAATTGCTGACAGCAAATAAAGCATTTCTACAATTTTGTGTAATGCATCATCCACACCACTAGGCATCAGTATAAGCCCAAGACGACTTAGTTTCCACCTTTAATTTCTCTTTTCCTATGATGGATTACAAAAATGGGACTAGTGCAGATTGATAGACCTGGTTCTGCCTCATCAACTCTCGCTTTCATTAACATGCCTTCTAGTATGAATCATAGTAATGCATTCTTGCTTATTCTGAATGAAGAGAGAAAAACACCAGCAAATGAAAATGCAGTGGTGTTCAAAAACATACTTATTTCTCAATTTATTCAATTTTTGCATTTCCTCTGGAAAGTGTATAAACTGGTCCAACCAATTTTATAACAAGCATGACAAATTTGTAAGAATATGAAATATACTATGAAGTATGGATAAAGCAATCTAATAATAATAATATATAGATTTTTTTTTTTTTTAAATAACTCAATGACTGTTTTTATTTTGTGTCTAATGGATATAATCTGTTAAGCTTTCTTAAGTAGCATGTGTGTGTGATATCATACAAATGTTTAAAAAGGGAATTGGACTGTAAAACATTTCAATCCTGTAACTCCGTCATTCTTCTTGGTTCTGGAAAAATCAATTTAATACCGCTTCACGGCATGGATTTGTCACATGGGCCTCTACGTAATGGCTTTTATTGATTGTCATTTTACAGATTTTCCTCGCCAGTGAGGGCATATGCACAGGACAAATCTCTGTGATCAAAGGTGTGATGAAGCAATCATGCATTTAGGACCGTACGCATGATTCCATCACACCATCATTGACTTTGTGTCCAGTTGTCCAGCTGTCTTTGGTTGTCTATAGCTGCTTGAAATAAGGCTTAGGACTCATCAGTTGTTCAAACAAGGTCTAATCTCACTTATCCTCTGTTTACTTGCCCTTGAGGCAGGTAATTAGTCTTAATGACAGTATCAGATAATAGCCTTTAACTGAATCTGCTTTAAAAGAGGTTTTAGGGGACATGAACTATCTTCAGACTTGACTGTAACTTCTCTCTGCACAGTTTGTTAGTAAATATGTGAATATTAATAGTAAATATTACCAATCATGCACTTGACTCAAGCTTGAAAAGTAAGACCCGTTCACTATGTTGTGAATGCTGTAGGCCTGGCCGACCTCTTTTCAATCCTAGGCTGCAAGGATATTCATTCACTTATCAAGTTAGTGTCCAAGTAAGGCTATGAGATTTTTATCTGCCTAATTGCCCACAAGATATTGGACAGTGAAAAGGCGGGCTAAGCAACAACTGGGGCAAACATTTAATAAGTTTCTTGAATCCAGCAGGGTCAGAACTACAAGTGACAGTGGTTGAGAATGGAAGACTGATTTCCCCTCAGAGTGAAATATAAAAAGGGTAATTGTGAGATAAAGTTTAAAGTCACAGCTGTGGGAAATAAGTATAAAGTCGCATTGTGAAACATATACAGTCATAATTGGTAGAAACAGTTGCATTTGTGAAATTTGAAGGTGCAGTTATGAGAATAAAGTTGAAAAAAAAAATAAGTATGAAGTCACAATGTGAGATATAGACAAAATTATAAGAAATATTTCCATGTGCAGCACATCACCAGAAGTTGCAATTTTGAGATATAAAATTGCTATTGATATTAAGTTGCAATTGGGAAAAACTCAGTTGTGACCTTTTTTGAAAGTCAGTCTCAGAAATATGAGATATAAAATTACAATTATGATAAAGTCACATTGTTAAAATAATGTCACCTTTGTGAACCTGCAACTGAGAAATACATTTTTTTTTGCAGTTGTTAGAATGTAAAGTAAGAGTTCTGAGAAATAAAACTGAGATATAAAGTCACATTTTGAAATATCACAATTGTGAGTACCAGTCACATTTTTTAGATAATATAAAGACAAAATAAGAAATAGTTCAAATTCAATAATAAATGTAGAAGCAATTATGAGATATAAAATCACAATTACAAAAAATAAAGTTGTAATTGTGGAAAAGTCACAGTGGTGAGATATAAAATCAAAATTATGATAAAGTTGCATTGAGACATGAAGTCACATTTGTAAAGTGGAAATTGAGAGATAAAAAGTCGCAATTGTTAGAATGTAAAGTTACAGTTACGAGAAATGAAGTTGCGATAGTCTAGTCTTGTAAGGTTACAATGTGAGACATAAAGTCACATTTTGTGATATAACTATAATCACAATTGTAAGAAGCATTTGTTAGACATGAGGTCGCAGTTTTGACATATATAATGTCGCAATTGTGAAAAATAAAGTATGAATTCATCTTGGTGAGATATATTTATAGCCACAATTGTGAGATCTAAAGACAAACTTAAAAGAAATAGTTCCAAAAGCAATATATGATATATGCAGAAGCAATTTATTTTTCTCTGAGACAGAAATAAGCTTCCTTTCTTAAGAAAGTTTTTCCAAAATAATGTAGCCTTCTGCCAGTTACCAGTTTTTCATTGAGGTTATCTTAGTTGTTTGTTCTTATATAATGCACTGACTGTGACTGATGAAGCTGTCCTACAGACATTAAGATGTATGTGACAATTGTTTAGGCTCATCTTCTATTGCCGCTTCCTGCTTTTGGTTGTACAGATTGCTGGTGTGTCAGCGGACGATGCTATTAAATGTTGACAAATGCTCTCGTCGACAAGCAGCATAGGTTAAGCTGTCCCTTAACATTCAGCAGGAATAATGAGGCAGGTGCCATGGACAGAGACAAATCACTAGCATACAACTTATCTTAAGCAGTAGAGAGAAGAGATTGGCCTGAGCCTGGACAGAGAATGAGAAGGAGTGAGAGAGAGAGAGCTGAAGAGATTACCATCTGTCTTTTAAACACTTAAATCAGTCCTTCTGCTGCTTCAGAAGCAGTTTTAAAAAAAAAGATTAACAGCCCTCCTTACAGGTCTCTGGTGTACTGAAGGAATCGATCACAAGTGAAGAGGAGGAACCAAATTGCATCCTAGAAGACAAACCCAAAACCACAAGAAGCCAAAGAAACCCATGATGCTTGTGACACAACTTGTTCAGCTTTGTTTTAGAAGTAAATGGCATTGAACAACTAAACCCTAAATGTAATGCTGCTAAAATGAGTTGTGTTCTATCATCACTGTCTGCAGAGTTAAATGTGTATATGATGAAGACAAAAAAAACATAGAAATAAAAATAATTATATTTTCTATCTTGATATAAAATGAAACAGAAGAGATTAAAGATACAGAGAATGTTAAATTTAACTCAAAGATGATAGTTTCATGATTCATTTTTATATTTTTCACTTCATATGAGGTGTAGGCTATATTGTGGGCGTTAAATCGATCAGAACACATGGGAAAATGAATCGTGAAATATGACATTTTGGGTGGAGAACAGCAGTATTGCAGAGGATGCCACCCTGTAGAGTGATGTTGAATTCAACAAGGAATTGCAAAACAGCCTGCAAAAGAGCTCTCCAGATGTCATCAGCCTAGCCCACAAGCCACTTCAGAATCATGATGATAGTTAAGAGATCTAGCCCAGCTGTTGTTAAGTAAAACATTAAATATGTATATATATATATATATATACATATATATATATATATATATATATATATATAAACTATATATATAAATATATATATATATATATATATAACATATATGATATAAGATTATAAACTTAAAAAAACTAAATAGACTAAAACTTAAACTGAAATAATATAAATATTTAAAGAAAAAAAAATACAAAAATTAAAATGAAAATATAAAAAAATTAAAACTCTTTCAAAATATAAATAAACACTGCAAAACACAGTAACAATACTCTAGGCATGTCCCTCTGATCATGAAGTGAATCAGTTGCAAAAAAATAATGATTTCATTTAAAGTTTACTATCTTTCACAATTACAATAATATCTCATTTACAACTTCAATATCAGCAGAAAAGCACTAGATTATTATTTAATCTGACTGCTAAATATGTAATTTCACAATAACCACATATATCGAATGTATGCAAATAAATGCAAAATTTTCAGTCTATACTGTCTCCCTTTTTTTTTTTTTTTTACAGCATTCACCAGATCATCAAAGAAACCACCCATTAACACTACAAATAACAACAAAGTCAACTGACACAAAGCAACATCTTATTTTCTTGAGAATTAAGGACAAACTAACAGATTGTTTGAATGAGCAACACAAACACCATTCACCATAAAATTTTGAAATTTCACTGTTTTTTAACTGTTTTTTTCTGGAGTCTAAGGGGTATGTCAGCGCAGGACAAAGGCGCAGACAGCACTCGTGTTTGTTATCTTATTTTATAATTGACTAATCATATCAGCAGCACATAATCCTGACACAAAATGACCAGTTAACATTAATTGACTAATCATATCAGCAGCACATGTGAAAGTGTGAATGAGTACTAGTCAGGTGAAATCAAGAGTGATAAAGAATCTCAATACATTGAAATTTTGGATCCGTGGCAACTCCCCGAATCTCAGTCCCATAGAGAACCTGTGGTCAGGTCTCAAGAGGCGAATGGACAAGAAAAAGCCCACAAATTCTGAGCAACTCCGAGAACTAATAAGACAAGAATGGCTCGCCATCACTCAGGATTTGGCCCAGAAGCTAGTATCCAGCATGCCAGAGCAAACTGCAGAGGTTATGAAGCACAAGGGTCAACCCTGTAAAAAAAAAAAAAAAAAAAAAAAAAAAAAAAAAAAAATAAATTATATATATATATATATATATATATATATATATATAATATATATATATATATATATATATATATATATATATTTATTTATTTGCCAATAAAAGCCTTTAAAATGTATGATATGCTTATCACTGTTTTTTAGTATACCATAAAAACAAGGAAAAATAACCTACAAATACTGAAGCAGCAAACTTTGCAAAACACAAAATTTGTCACTGCCAAAACTTTTGTCCATAACTGTACAGTGTTTCTACTTTTTGATATCTTCCTGATCATCTATATAATACACATTTAACCCATAGCTCTTGTTTTTATTTTTTGTTTGATGATATTTTTACTGATGTTTTGTGCATTGACTGAAAAACTGAAACATTCATTTTGGAAAACATGACTATGACACATGATTGGCTCATTTGATGTCAACCAAACTGAACACCAGAATATTCCATTCAGTCAGGCTCTGTTAGGCATTAAAAACTTATTTCTTCTCATAAACTCTATTTGGAAGCTTTCATTATGAAAAAGCGATCAGGCTCTGCAGTAACCCTTTGCTTTCCCTTTAATTTACAACTTTAATCATGAAGAACTGTGAACAATGGGCCATTAGCATATTCATAACACATCAGTCCCCCGTATCACTAGACTCAAACAGACATTAGTCCTTGTAATGACTGGGTGAAAACAGCAATATGTCATGGTTTTGGGCATTTTGTTTCTGTGTAAGTGTATCAGTACTTGTCTCTGCTATTGTGGCATACATAATCATGTTTATCTAATTATGGCCTGACCTCAGTAAAATATACTCAGCAAATAAAGAGAAGAGAGTACAGGATGTATATAAATAATATTTTTCAAATATTACAAAAAAAAAAAAAAAAAAAGTCACAGATATGTATCTTATATCATATGACACATTATCAGGACAACTTAATATGTGTCAGATGTTGATTCAATTCAGTGAAGGATTCAACCAACTGAAATAAATATTCAAGTCAGGTGATTTCAGAAGGCCAGGCATTGCATTGCATTTTAGCACTGGTGTCTGTGATTAAAGTTTTAACAATTGCGGCTCTTTTATGGATGTTAGCTTTGTGAGGTTCTCTGTTGCCAGTGGAAACAGAGTCTTCAAGGTAGATACTGAGGTTTGCCGTCACTTTTGCTGCAGTAGTTCTGTGTTGTTTGGACACAATCCTCCTTAATATTTCTCTTACAGTTTTTACCCAGTATTCTTGTACACTAATGAAATCTTGCCATGGTTTGTGCATTCATAATCATAAAGACTGTTGATTCCAGCAAGATGATAGTGGCTTGGTATTGTAATTTGGGCTGTAGTTCTGTGGGTGAGCTCTGTGAGTTGTTTTACTGATCATGTGTCATTCTGTAGGTGTACAGTACATCACCTGTGTTGTCCACAACCCCCACATGTCCACAGAACAAGGCTGGCTCCTTTATAAATGGGTATATTTGTTTTATTTTCCCCCATTTTCTTTTGTCTAGTATCATGAGGTGTTCAAAATGGGTAACCAGTTTTTTATATATAAAGTGTACTTCAACTTCTCACCTTGTCACTTTGTTTTCAGGCCTAGTATCAGAAGGGAAAGCAACCATTGGCCCCATTGTAATAACTCACTGATGTATTGTGAAGGACGAGAAGTGCCAATAAAAGAGTTCATATTAGCAAGTTGTTTTTATTTTTTTTCTAAACCTGGGGTCAATTAACAATGTTCATCCCTCCAAAACAGAAAACATATTTCACAAACATCTACATGTATGTTTCTTTTAAAGTTTAGTGTATATGAGTTGTATTTATAAGGGTTTTTATAGAACAATTCTTAACCACACCCCAGACCCCAAATTTTCAAACTTGTCTTTTCACATTTTCAAGACATTGACTTGACTTTCCTGGAAATCTGACAGTCACCTAGAACACAGACTACTTGTACTAACCACAGCTGAACACAATTTATACTACACTCATATACAGTACAAACTAGAGAATACAGACAAAAAAAAAAAAAAAAAAAATAATTGCAATGTTTGTTTTTTCACTGTAGCCTACATAAATTAAATGAACCCCTATAATAATGGGTGTTCACAATATTTTAACCCCTTTTTATACACATAAGGAAGAAGCAAATTTACATAAGAACAAGAATACCCTTTTGTTATAAAAAACCTTCTCCAGAAGAAGAGCTAAGACACCTGGGGCAGGTTTTGGTCCAGTTCCACCATGCTGAGCTGGTGCATGAGAAGTTTGAAAATCACCCACATTTTGTGATGGTGTAGTTACTTCTCTGTTTCTGTATCTAGTTGTATAGTTCTCCTCGTGGAGATGGAAAATGTTCAATCACAACTTCCATGAAAATTAAAAAAAAGTGGCCTATAGAGATACTGCGATGCATGAGTACCAGGCTCGGATTCTACATTCACACTTTTCCTTCTTTGAATCCATATGTGATGTGGATTAAATTCTCTGTCCAGACAGAAATGAGACGGTCTGTGAATATGTACAGTACATTTACAAAAATGTAAAGTATACTCACAGATTTTTTTATTATGGAACTTTATGATAAACATGGTTTTATAGTAGTATATCTACAGCTGAATTTGTGATCAACAGAAAAAAAAATTAAAAACTTTGAGAAACTTGCTAATAAAAATGTAAGAGGACTGATTCTCGCAAAAATAAAAAAAAGTTATGATCTGAAACAGTGTAAATGCACAGTCAGAGCAAACATCAAAACCACAACTCCACTGAAATGGTTTCAAGTAAACAGGTCACATTTTATTTTTAAAGCTTTCATTATCAATTCAGTATAAAGACGTGGGAGTCCACCTCCAATTACTTTCTGTTGCAATGCAAACCCAAATATGAAGAGTCATGGAGTGCATAAACAGAGCAGATGTTTCATAAACAAAATATGAGATATTGATGCTGCAAAGCAGACAGTAGAACATATAGCATTGACAAATGCCGGATTCCTTCACGCTGCGGTCAATTAAATATGAATGATTTTAATCATCAAGTCACACATTCATGTGCAAGTAGCATTTGTTTAGTTTCTCTTCAAGTCCCTGGCAATATTTTATATTTTGTAGCTATAAATGTAACATAACTGATAATACATACAAGGTCATAGCAAAGGGAAAATTGAATTAAGATAAGATATTTCCCAAAGGAGACTGGGTAATGTGCCTGGATGTAAATGCCAATTACAGGTCTAATTATCATTCCCTTCAGTCCAATAAATCCTAGGAGTTAAAAAAAAAAGTCCTGCATGCCACCGGATGACTAATATGTAGGCAACATTAAAAAGGCAACATTTACAAAAGTGACTCAATGACACGCTATAAATACAAAATAAGTTTTCAAAGTACACATACAGGCCCATGGTAATATTTCATCCTCTGCCACCCAATCATGACCAATAATACAATCACAAATATCTCTGCTTTTATAGCATTCCCCCTTCCTGAAATACCATGCAGCTTCTAATTTATGTAAGCAAGCCTGCTATTCCATCTAATCCAATAATAACGTCATCCTGGCTTTTCTGCACCCCTGTTTGTTGTGGAATTTCATGGGACATATTTCACAGTCCATCCCCAGAGACACTTTAACCACTCTGGGGTGTAATGCAGACCCTGCATTTACATAATAAAGTCCTCTGTTTATTATAAACTTGTGCATTCGGTTCACACAAGGCCATTAAACAAGCACAAAATAGGAAAGAACAGGAAATTCGCTGTGCTGAATAGCATATTAAAATGCAAATGTGACTTAATCTTGATCCGTGGCTCTCCATGGGCCAGCGTAACATGAGCCAAACAGGTAATGCATCCTCCAGCTTTGGCCTCCCTCCACAATGCTGCACAGTGCAATGTGGAGAAGGCGCGTGAGATGGAGATGATATCTGTTTTATTGTGCAGTTGGCTGGGGCTTTTGTGTGTTCTGGGGGTGTTACGGGAATTGCGAATGTTAGAAAGGGGCAGAGGAGGAGAGTAAACATATCACTCGAGATTACATGTTGTTAGAGGATAAAAGCTAATCATAAACATGGACAAAATTAGACTTGTTTGATATGGGAATGAATTTGTAGCTGTTTTTTTATTTCATGTGCATAATAAAAAGGCTTCGGAATTACTTTAGTTACCGCTTTGAGCAAATCGGTAGTAAAGGCCTTGTTTAATCAAGTCTTGTATTCAAACTTCCAACTAACAAGCTCACCTAACTTTTAAGCATACTCATTAAAGGAAACTCATTACAGAAAACAAAATGTTACATAATGTGACTGCATTTCTTTTCAATAGTTTATTCTTAAGCATCTTGATTTAAGCAAGCACAATTAGTCAGGAGAGCTCCATTTGCCAACCCCTTCAACCTTGGTTTCAACAAGAAAACAAAAGGGCTGAGATGAATGTGGAATTAATGCTGACAGCTGCTGACTCAGGTGGTTATAAATGGATGTGAGAGTAAACTTTGAAATGGCAATTACATTACAGCCCTCAGGAGAACCTTCTCTATTCTCCTAGATTTGTTGCTGGCTGGGCAAGAAGCCATATCTGTTGTTCGGCTGTGGAGAAGGAAATACATGTAGTCAACATGACAACAAAACACTTTTGTCTTCCATATACAGAGAAAACAGGGAACAGGAACAAAAGCTAAGCTGAAACAATTGTCTTGTGGTTGTTGTGATGTCAGTTTGTTAATATCAACAGCATATTTTATTTATTTAAATCACAAGATAATATGCTAACAAATGTGACATCCACTACTGTGTAGGTACGGTGCATAAAAGTAATAATCAAATAGATTATCTTATAATAGTGGATTACAATCCAGGTGAAAATATAACCACCAGACCAATGAATCATTCTTAAAGGGACAGTTCACTCAAAATAAAATTTCTGTCATTATTTAGACTTTTTGAAAAATGTTGGTAACCAAACTGTTTTAGTTACCACTGACTTCCAGAGTTTGGAGGGAAAAAAAAAAACACATTCAAAAATTGGTCAGCAATTATGATTGCTTCCATCAGTCTGAATCACTGTGTAACAAGAACTTATATTTCTATTTTAAGTTTATATTACATTATATTTTCATATATATATATATATATATATATATATATATATATATATATATATACTAGAATATATTGTTATATCAATAAGTCTAATAATGTTTTTGTTTTTGCTAGTCAATGAGCAAATTCGCCAGATCTGATTAATACATCACATGGATTATTTATGTACAGTATTAGTAAATATCAAGTACATTCTAATAATTATTCATGATCTAAGCCATTACTATATTGATGTCACAACCAGCCATCCATCCCAATGGTCCTCACTAATGTGAATAATTAAGCATCCATCACTGCATTGGATATGGAAATGATCCAGAGCAGAGCCGTGTTGGTAGACACTTCTAATTCTCATATACACAGTGCCTGAAATCATGCCAGTGGGTGTTCAGTGTCTGAGGCTGAGGGAAAGTTTGCTATATACCTGCAGGTAGAACTGACACATGATGATGAGCTGTTGTTCTTATCTCCATGAAAGAGCCATACCTCAGGAAACCCTTTATCCCTGTCCTCTATATTTTATGAGCTGAGATCATCACATGCAATGAGAGTTTCTCATTTCCTGTGAGGGGGTAAAGCTAAACTTGTAATAATGAAAGCCAAAATGTGCTGACCAACCCCAGCTGCAGTTCTTGTCCATTATTAGAGCCGAGACGAGACTCTGGAAAAATGACTGCTGGGTTAAACAGACTCTGGTGCTGGGGACAATATGGGTATATCATGCATAATCAAATCACTTCATTTTGCAGTAAACTGAGTTTTTTTTTTTTTTTTTTTTTTGTAGCAACAGTTATATATGCTGCAACGTTATGCCATATATTACACAACTAACACAAATAAGCACATAACTCTCCCAATGGACCAGTTTGTTCTGTCATCTGGAAGTCATCATACAGCACATAAAAGCATTAAAATATGCTGTCAAACAGAAGTCTTGAATTCTGTGGGAAGCTGTTGACAGAGTGAGATACTGTCACTGGTTTAATGGAGCAAATTATTTCTGTTCCACAGTATTTTCTTAAGTATTTTTTTGTCTTGTTTTGCTGTATAATTATTAAAGCATTCTTTACTTGGGAAGCAAAATTGCATGATATTTTTCTTACCCCATTGGCAAATTGTTTTTATTTGTCTCAAGCATAAATCTACTAAAATATATTTGTCATAAGCAAAAATCTCTAAAATTTAATGAGGTTTATAAAGACAAAAAAATGAAAGAAAATGCCAATGGGGGTAAGAAAAACATATATAATTTAATTATATATGAAGCCATTCAAATTTTAAGCAATCTGTATCTCTACTGTCATATAAAGATGATTATGCAATCTAGAGGATTGAAAAACATATATAGCGCCTTGCTCAATGTGATGTCTTTACTAGCTTCGATGGTTCCATTAAGAACTTTTAACACCCATGAACCCTTTCTATTGCACGGATTTTTAGTGCTTTATAGTGGATAAACATTCAGATGTTCTTCACACTAAGAAAAAAATGTTCTTTGGGGAACCCAAAAATGATTCCTCTATGAAACAATAGTTCAAAGATAGTTTTGTTGGTTACACTAATTAAGCAGCCTGTTGGGGACAACCCATCATACCAGCATTTAATTCACAAAATGAAGAAATGAATGATAATATTTAGTGTGCTTGTCTCTTTACTATAAGTAGAATCAGAGCAATGTTCCCTGACCTTGAATTGTGCTCCTCACAAGCTTATTTCATCAGTGACCGTTTCCTTTAAGATCCTCTCTTTCATCTACATTCATTTCATCTCTCTCTCTCTGTCCATCTTTTACTTCTCTTCTTACGCTATCACTTTCTGAGCAGAGCAGCTCAGCTTCGGCATAAGCTCATTGAAGCGAAAGTCACAGTGTGCCAAACAAAGAGACAAAGTAGTCAGCGCTGCCAAGCCACACACCCACACACTGAACAATGGCCTCAATGCTCACTTCCCCCAGCATGAGCCCTGTAATGCTAAGAATTCCATGAACATTGATTGTGTAGTGGGCAGACACAAAGCTGTGCCATCGGTAAGTAGGTGGTACTTATGTCGATCATATTGTTTCATCTCTGTAGGATGAGAAAAGCGGTAACAGGCATTTATTGTAGTGAAGGAGGCAACAAAGCTTTGCAACAGGTAGAGGAAAAGGTCTTAGGTCTGGCACTTTTGGTCCCTGATAATGCTATATGCAATAAAAGGCTTGCAAAGCTTGATTTGTAAATGCTGTTTCTTTTATCGTCATAAGATCCAAGCCAGAGTAGAGCTGGAATGAGGACAGTAGGTCATAACATGGATCATTTAAGAGGAAAATGGGAAATGACCATGTCTTACGATCAGACAGAGCCTGTCTTAGCTCTCTCTCTCTCTCTCTCTCTCTCTCTCTCTCTCTCTCTCTCTCTCTCTCTCTCTCTCTCATTCTTTCTTAAGCTTGCTGCCTCTCTGTGCTTCTGTTGTATCATTCTTTTCCCCATGCTTTGCAGAACATAACCAGACATTAACAATCTTCCATTAGCAAATACATAAAGTTAATGAATCTAAAATGTATATATTTCCTTCACAATATTATTTCTTGCACATTTGCGACAGAGCTTCATGCAATAGGCCACTTTGTCTTGCTTTAACGATAATAGCTTATTTTACGACTGCCATCAATTTCCCTCCTGAAATCAAAAGGTTCCTTAACTTTATCTGAAAATCTGCTGTTTTCACTCAGCGGCAGTACATGTAACTTTCAGCAGGGGGAGCAAGAGAGCCAGAAATCAAGTTTACGTGGTCCTGCTTTTATCTGACCACTACAGCACATGCAGAGGTTCATCCCTGCTATTCCCTAGGGCTTTAGTGAAAGACCTATCCACTCCGCTGGAGCATTTTGGGGCTGTTTTGCAGCTAATGCCCTTTTAAAGGCCACAGTCAAGTGACACAGATGAATCGTATAGCGAATTAAAACAATGAAGCAGGGACGAGGTCTGTTTCAGCCACTATGTAAGTAAAGCATGTTTTTATGTGTTTTTCTAGATGACTGTACAGGTGGAGATTTCAGCATAAAAGACTAGATTACACAGTAGTGAACAACACACTTGCCAAGCATAGCGCATTCTCTAAAGACTACTCAAGACTGCTGCAGAACCACTTACTCTTAAAAATAAAGGTTTCAAAGGGGAATTTTTGAATAGAAGAAACATTTTGGGTTCCCGAAAGAATCTTTCAGTGAACAGTTCTTAAAAGACAAATTTTCCCTTTCATGTGAATTATCTTAAGAAACTTTTTCCATGCTAAAGAACATTTTGTGCAATGGAAGGGTTCCGTGGATGTTGAAGGTTCTTCACAGAACTATAAATGGCTATAAAGAACCTTTAGTTTTAAAAGTGTAAATCAGATTCATTGTCGGCACAATTTCTTGCAGCATGAGGTCTGTTTACAAGACCCTAAGAACAGCAGGTTGTTAACAAGCCTTTCAGGGAATGACTGTTTCACAAATATAAAAAAATATAATGTTGAACAGTTAATACTATTATTCATATATACGGCAACCATAAGTCATAAAAATGAACTCTCAACCAAATAAGGTATCTATTAATAAATAAATATATGAGCAAAAGCACAAACATGGAGCAGTCCACAGAATGTGTTGCTATGGGATCTGACTTACTGAACAGATATAGCGTTATGCTAACTTTCATTTTGATTTATGAAAAGTTTTGTTGTACTTTACATCTTAGCTAGAATATATTAGCGGATTTCATGTGTCATTAAAAGCCAACGTCCTCCTTCAAATCTACGTCTATGCTGTGAGCGATTCTCAGAGAAAGAAACTGTCTTAGAGAAAGAAAGCCCATGAGAGAGAACGGATTAAGAACCTTACCTACCTTGACAGCCGGGGAAAAATACACATTTCACACTTAGGTTGGCATCTGATATCCCTTTACCTCACCATGAATGTCAAAAGAAATGTTTTTATTACTTATGATCCCTTTAATATCAGTCATATTTGCACCAAATGCAAGATAGTCTCTCACCTCGCATTGAGATTACTAACTGCTCACCTATTATAAATGCAGGAATGTAATTTGCACATGCTCTCAATATATCAGATCTCAAAGTCTGTTAACACATACAGATTTGGCTGTGAATAAATCATATGTAAATATGTAAGTTTACAAAGCATCTGATGATGATGTTGAGAGTTGTTTGAAAAGTGAAACAAAACTGTGTGACAGAATGTGTTCGGGGCTTGATCTTGTCTTGTTCTGGTAAATTGGTCCCTGATATAATGTTGTTGAATGATTAGGTGCTGTTGAATAAATTAATTCAAGTTGTTTTGACAACAACACACCTAGGCTAATATTCTCAGTGACACGCAATTTGGTTACACAATGCACTAATACTTTGATGTGAACTGTTGTACTACTTTTAGTCAAGGTCACTGAAGTTTATTGAAACACATCTGACCACGATTGAGTAATTTATTGCGCAGTCACCTATCAAAAATTATTCATAAGGAGCTTCTCATTTAGGTACACTTCTGTTCAAATGCATTTGAAAGAAGTGTTTAATGTTCAACAAGGGTGCATTCATAGGATCAAAATACTGATTTCTATTTTAATATATTTCAATGTATTTTCAGCAGCCATTACTCTAGTTTTCAGTGTCACATGATCCTTCAGAAATCATTCTAATATGCTGATTTGGTGCTCAAGAATCATTTGTCATTATAATATAACATTTGTCAATGTTGAAAACAGTTGTGTTACTTTATATATATATTTTTTTTTTGGAAAACGTTGTATTATTATTATGTTTTCTTTTTTTAGGATTCTTTAAATAGAAAGTTCAAAAGAACAGCATTTGAAATTTATTTTTTCTTAAAAAAAAAAAAAGAAGAAAAAAAAATTGTTCTTATCCCAAACCTTTGACCGGTACTGTGCATAGATATGTACAGTACCGGTCAAAGGTTTGGGATAAGAACAATTTTTTTGAATGCTAGTGTATGTATCTCACTTCAAGTTCATGCATTTAGAGTATTATCATACTAGGACCATACAGCAATTAAAAATACTTTCTCAAAATGTTTCTCAAAAATGCAACTGTAATTTCTTCTTTTAAACCTGATCTCACACAATTTTGAATTTTTTTTTTTTTTTTTTACCATGAACACATTGTCACATGACTGTGGTTGTCCATATCGACTGTCTTATTTTGGCCTCTACATGCTACTCATGGTGTAATGTAGGCGATTTGATTATAAAACACTAAGAGCATTAGCAGCACGCAGTCGCCCATGACACTGCCCCACATACTGTACACCTCTCCAAAAGACAATCACTGCAAACTACTCAAAGAACATGTAAGCAGTTGAGATACTGGAGGGTATTGCAAGTCCCTTCCTGCACCCTGCCACACGTGTTAAATATTTTCACAAGTTCCAAACTCTCTCCTGCATTTTCTCGGAAGATTCGAGAATGAGAAAGATAGCTATCATTAACGAGCATGTTTCATTAAAGGGAGGCTAATGGATAATCTTTGAAGCTTCGCCAATGGCTCTCTCGTCAGAGATCACTGCACTACACTGATTGCTACAGCCGCTTCAGCATCACTTACCGTCACATTAACACACCAGCATGTGCTGCCTCCTCTGAACAGGGCCTGATAGGGGTGCGTCAAATTAATGAAGTAGAAAAGATCTGCTCTCTTTTCCGTAGACTTGAAAAGCTCATTTAGCCCTTTATGACTTGGATGTCTCCCTCTGTATCTCTGGCTCGTGTTCAAGGGGAGGGGGTTAATTTTTGCTTTACAGGACTGCCGCTAATAGCTAAAAGCCAGCTGTTACCTGTTTGGTAATCTTTTATACTGCTGTCGAATTGCTTAACATAAGTTATCTCAAAGCAAAACTATGCTTGCAACACTGAATTGCAAATCACACCAATTCAGTCGAGCATCTGGCACTCGTGGAGTCGTTTTTGTGCCTTTTTAATGCAGTTATGTTGTTCTATCTTTAGCTTCTCCAACAGGTAACACTGATATTCAGATGGTGTCACAGCAAGCAGTGCTTAATGTTAACAATTTGCACTCAATAACACCCACCAAGAATAAAATTAGTTTCCTGGGACTGGGTAAGCAGTCTCAGATGGTTTACTTGTGCAGAAAACCTTCTTCAAAGAAGCACCTTTGGCTAGGGAGTATGTCTCTTATGTACCCCTCTTATATGCCTGTAAATAATCTTGTCATGCTGACTAACATGAACCTCCTGAATTTACTTCACATCCCCAAATACAACCAGATAGCTGTGACAGTACAGGAAAAGATATATTATGTAATCGAATATGAAGTCATTTTGTCCAGACACTATCTGGATAAGATCAGACAGATTGAATTCACTTGTCTGATTGGTAGAAAACAAAATGGACTACTAAAAAGACCATCTTAAACCAGCTTTTCTTACAGTTTATGTTGGTCGGTGAGTTTGTGATAGTCTGGCTGCTTCATGAGCATTGAGCACCATGCAAAAAAGAACTGGGAATTCCTGAATTTGAATAACATTTGAATTGATTTGAATGTAATAAATTACAAAAATGAACTGAATTTTTTGACTCATTTGCAACTAAACTATTTTGCGCGAATGTTAGCTTATAACACCTTTTATTGTTGTTTTTTTCTTTTCTTTTTTTCATTTTGAGAAAAATAAAATGAACATAAAAAAAAAAAAAAACATTGGCAGCCAATCAGAATCTATGTTGTTTTTCAGAGCACATGCACTTAAAGCCACAGATGACATTACTGCAGTGCATGCTTATAATAATCAGAATGTTATTGTGATTGGTGTGGATGCTCATATAGTGATCATTATAGTTATCTTTATAGTTCTTGGTGTGAATAGGCCTTTACAGCAAGATAGATAGAGGGATGTCAATTAAAATTTCTATTTTACACTAATTCATTAAAAGGGAGCCAACTGACCCTGTCATCCAGTGTGGCAGTGCTGACTTATCAGGGAAGTACTGCAAGTTAAGTCAAACCCTTGGGGACACCAATATCTAAAACACAATGTGATGAGCTACATGCATGCTGATCTTCTCAGCAGGCTCAAACTGCATCACTATATAGTTCAGAAAAGTTCAAAGCACCATTAAAGTAAAATAGCTTAAAATTATTTCACTGCATGAATCACTGTAGTAATCACACAGCTCCAGAGCCGAAGAATAATGTCCATTATGAATTGATTTCCTTAATGACGAGTCAATAGTCCAACTAAACGTACAGTTTCAGAGAGCTTAGCAAAGTCTCAAAGAAAGAAGTGAGCCATCAAATCTGGTGAACACTCAAAAAGCACTCTCCTAAATGATCCAAATACATTAGTCATCAATGGGAATTGTGCACCTATTGAATCTACAGTAAGTGCTGTTGCTAGTGGTTATTCATATGGGGACTGAGATGAGTATCCATCATTACCTTTTCAAAAAGAAAAACGCATTTGGCAAGGAGGTAGCAGAACAGACAAGATGACTGCACTCAAAACCCCCTTTTAAATTGTCAATTTGGAATTGAGTATCCCAAAGCTGTAAAATCTCTATTACGGTCAATTCTGTGTTATACATCAAAGTTCGGATCAAAAGTTATTTTTAGCCTGTTATTTCCACATGAATAAATACAATTTTACCTCAAATATTTGTATGTTAATGTCCTTTCTTTGCGCTGTAAGGTTGAAATGTTCTGCAAATTGAGAGGAAAACTTCTCAGAGAAACTTTAATGGATTGCTAGCTGGAATAATTACAACTCTTAAAATGTAAAACAGCAGCTACTCAACCAGAGTCTCTATTCAAGGTGAATATTAGTTCCACCAAAAAGTCATCAAATGCTAACCTAATAACTTAATATCTATTTATGCCCATCACAAAAGTCAAGCAAACCTCTTTGCGTGCAAGCACAATGCATTTGCTTGGTCTGATCAGTCAAGTCTCTTTCAGTTTTAGATTAATATAACTTTGTAATTTCAAGTCAGTGCAGGATCTTGAACATGAAGTGGGGACCACTGAAGTGGGTCCCTGATCAATTGCGCCAATAAGGTCTGTGTTAAGACCCATGGCCTTATTACTAAGGTTTAAGCTCTGCTAAAATGAGACCAAGTGAGGGATTAATAACTACAACTAAAGAGACTTCAGGCACATTCGTCTCCGCCAGAAATCCAAGCGTCATGCTGACGGTGACAAATGTCTGTTCTCCTGTGCGGGTAGTGTAAGTAATTATATACAAATGAACTTGTCAGAGACTGCGGGGGAGACTATTGCCAGCTCTTGTTCCCTCCCCACTTGGCTTCTCTCCTGTGAAATTCCCACACCGCCTCCTCTGGAGACAAACGAGCTTGCACATGCTAATACAAAGATGCATGTATTCATATATATCCATTCTGAAGCAGCTTGTCTCCTGCATGTACGCCTTATCTCATGAGGCATGTTACACACATGCACGCCAGTGAGAGAGCAATGCATGCTTACTGTAAATATAAACATGAGTGCAGATGAGAAAGTGTTGGGGTGTGGGAAACATTTTTCACTCTTACCAATAAGATGCATTCTGTAAAGGGGTGGGGAGGAATTGCTGAAATGGAAAATACATGCAAGATTCACTAGCTAGGACCATGCCACAAACAAGCTATGAAACTGTTAGTTGAACAGAGAGTTGGGGAAGAGTAGAAAGAGGATAAAGAGGATGAAGTGGTCGAAGGAATGGGATGATGGTCAGGTTGATCAGGGCATCTAAAATTGATGGCTCAGCGAGACTCACGGTGGGGGTACCGTCTATAGCATATATTTAGGCCGGACAATCAGGACCCCCCGATACAACCTGAAAGAAAGATAATGTGGGATAAGGTTGGCTGAATGGATGAGAAAGGGAGGGAATGGTGGGTTCTAGAGAACGAGACTTGCAGTACGGTATAAGGTGACCCGATATATATGGAGGTTTCAGGAAGTCAGGTGATTGTTTGGGGCGTGCCCCTGCTCCTGAACATCTGTTAACCAATTAACTCCATTTGTTGGTGTTTTATGTATTAGCTGACTTTATCTATATTGAGTTGTCAATGTGTTGCCTAGTGAGTTCATATGCATAAAGCAAAATGGTGAAAGCATGATGTATGTTATTATTATATGGGTTATACCTATATTTAAATAACCATAACTGAAAACCAAACATGAGTTCCTTTTGTTTGAATTATTCAATAAGAGATCTGACTCAAAAGAGTCACTTGTTCGTAAATGAGATTACACTGGCTGCGAGGTATATTTTTGATTCACTAAAAAGAGTCATTTGCTCATGAATTTGACTACAAAAGTTGTGCTGGATTTGTTTTTGTTTGTGTGCAGCCTGCAAAGTCAACTCAGTGCAAAGACTTTTTTCTTACTGTGGTTTTGTGGAACACAGTCTTTTATCCTACTGCATTTAATTCAGAGAGCAAGGTCACAACTCGGTAAACTGTAATCCTTTTCGCCATCCATGGCATTGCAGATTCAAGCAACATCGAATAACTATACGCATGTGAAGTAGGACAGTTAACTTTTGGCACAAAACTGGGCTGAGCAAGAGGTCAAGAGCAGTGCATTTGCTTGTGTGCTGTTCAGAAAAATGGAATTTCTCTTTTGATTGCCAGGATATATACAGTATATACAAACCCGATTCCAAAAAAGTTGGGACACTGTACAAATTGTGAATAAAAACAGAATGCAATGTGGAAGTTTCAAATTTCAATATTTTATTCAGAATACAACAAAGATGACATATCAAATGTTTAAACTGAGAAAATTTATAATTTTAAGGGAAAAATAAGTTGATTTTAAATTTCATGGCATCAACATATCTCAAAAAAGTTGGGACAAGGCCATGTTTACCACTGTGTGGTATCCCCTCTTCTTTTTATAACAGTCTGCAAACGTCTGGGGACTGAGGAGACAAGTTGCTCAAGTTTAGGAATAGGAATGTTGTCCCATTCTTGTCTAATACAGGCTTCAATTTGCTCAACTGTCTTAGGTCTTCTTTGCCGCATCTTCCTCTTTATGATGCGCCAAATGTTTTCTATGGATGAAAGATCTGGACTGCAGGCTGGCCATTTCAGTACCCGGATCCTTCTTCTACACAGCCATGATGTTGTAATTGATTCAGTATGTGGTCTGACATTGTCATGTTGGAAAATGCAAGGTCTTCCCTGAAAGAGACGATGTCTGGATGGGAGCATATGTTGTTCTTCTGAACTGAGCGCTGATAACAACTTGGGTTGTCCTTGTCCTCTTTAGTCCGGATGACATGGCGTCCCAGTTTTCCAAAAAGAACTTCAAATTTTGACCACAGAACAGTTTTCCACTTTGCCACAAATGAGCCTTGGCCCAGAGAAAACGCCTGCGCATCTGGATCATGTTTAGATATGGCTTCTTTTTTGAACTATGGAATTTTAGCCGGCAACGGCGAATGGCAAGGTGGATTGTGTTCACCGACAATGTTTTCTGGAAGTATTCCTGAGCCCATTTTGTGATTTCCATTACAGTAGCATTCCTGTATGTGATGCAGTGCCGTCTAAGGGCCCGAAGATCACAGGCATCCAATATGGTTTTTGGCCTTGACCCTTAGGCACAGAGATTGTTCCAGATTCTCTGAATCTTTGGATGATATTATGCACTGTAGATGATGATAACTTCAAACTCTTTGCAATTTTTCTCTGAGAAACTAACTATTTTTCGCCGCAGCATTGGGGGAATTGGTGATCCTCTGCCCATCTTGACTTCTGAGAGACACTGCCACTCTGAGAGGCTCTTATTATACCCATTCATGTTGCCAGTTGACCTAATAAGTTGCAAATTGGTCCTCCAGCTGTTCCTTATATGCACATTTAACTTTTCTGGCCTCTTATTGCTACCTGTCCCAACTTTTTTGGAATGTGTAGCTCTCATGAAATCTAAAATGAGCCAATATTTGGCATGACATTTCAGAATGTCTCATTTTCAACATTTGATATGTTATCTATATTCTATTGTGAATAAAATATAAGTTTATGAGATTTGTAAATTATTTCATTCCTTTTTTACTCACAATTTGTATAGTGTCCCAACTTTTTTGGAATCGGGTTTGTATTTTCAGGACTCACAACCACATTCTCTGGAAAAACCCATGCTCTGTGAACAGCACAGGACTGGACAAATAGTTGTCTGTCACATCAAACAGTGTGAGAGAGAGATCATCTGCTGCACAAATGCATGTCTAGCCTGTGTTGTGGGTTTTCAGGTGTGGTTTTGTAAACTTACAGAGACGCAGATATGAGCTGTGTGTCATCTGGAGGTTCAGATCCTGTCACTGTTCTCTACTGGAGCTGCTTCCGTCAGTTTTGTGTTCTATGGGTGACACAAATGCTCCGCTCTTCACCCAAACATAAAAGCTGCTGTCAGATAATGAAGACTTGACAGATGAACTCGCAGCTCGACTGAACTCTTGTCATGTCAAAAAGTGATAAGACTCTTCAGTTTTATGTGCATCGCCATCTTTGATATTACTTTGGTCACTGCTGTCGCTATGGTTACTGGTAAGGATTACGGGCTTGACTCCCATTGCACGTTCATACAGTTTTTGAGACACTACTGTAAGGCACTGTGTGAATGGGACATTTTGAGACTCACACCTATAAGTAAAAGCAGCTGACAATCCCCCAAACTGACTGAACGCAGCCAAAGTGTTCTGTAAATGGGTCAGACTCCACATGAAATTTGTGTCCACAGAACCCTGCAGATTTAAGCAGTAGCAACACTGTTATTATGGTAAGTTCTCTACATATCTTCTGCCTCATCCATATGCATTTTATTTCTTTTTTTAATATTTTGGATAATTTGCTCTCAGATTGTCCATCTGGTTAGGACACAGTATTATGTGGCTTCAATAAGTAACAGAGTGTTGTCCTCTTAGCTCCATTTAACACATTTTACTACCCTATAATCCGTTCTACAGAATCCTGTATTTTCCCCCAAAGTCAGAGCATAAAATGTGAAAAGTCTGCAGATTCCATCTGGGCCTACAGCTAAGCTTGTTTTCCACTTATGTATGGAACAAAAACAGATTCAGAAAGATTTCAAAACACCTTTACTTTCAGGAACATAAATAGGAGCTATACTTATGCCAATGTTTTGTCTGTCATATATAGAACAGAGAGAGATTCAGAAAGATTTTGGCACACAGCAAATCATAAACTCAAATATGCACTATCCATCATATTTTTGGGCAGTGACTGGAGGCATTTCGAATGAGTAGCACAAACAATGCTTATTATTTGTTCCCTTTTAGACAGCTGGGTCTTTGATGGTCTGGCCACAGCGAGACCACTAATGATGTGTTAACTGTCAAAAAATCCAACATCAGACTGTCACCACCAGAATGCACAGATAAAAATCCACAAATGTGCACATCTCAGAGATGTAGATGCAAACAATGTGTCATATTTAAAAAAGAGAAATAAAGCAGGTTTAAGAAGTCATATCTCGTATATGAGTCATATCTAAATATACACTTTCTACCAGCAAACATTATATTTGAGCACTCAAATCCTTTTATTGACAATCAAGTTTTGTTTATAGAAAAGAGATGTTCATTCCAGAATTTATTTTCTTCATTTCAGATCATAGTGATATCTACAGTAAACACAGCACACTGAATGTTGCTCTTCGGAAAAGCAAACATAATCTTGGAACCATGGCACTGATATCAGAATCCCATCATCACCCCCCGGGGCTACGAAGCCAACTCGCTTGGATCCTGTCAGTTTGGGCTGGGATGCTACATTTGACCATCCCTCTGTCATAAAACATCTGTTAAAAGTGAGTAGCAAGCATTTCTCAACAATAACAGATTTTGCGCCCTGGTCCCCTCATGTGTTCCTGGATCGATGCTTGTGCCCTGTAGTTCCATGCCAATCACAGCCACCATGTGTTTCTGTCTTTACTTCTCATGCTAAACACGCCATTTATATCACTTTGTGTCACTTCATTAAAACATCCCATTACTTTCCATCATGGCTGACGTCCACTAATGTTTCTCTGGCTCTCAGGGTGAGATTAAAGCCTTAATGTTCATTCCCTACTCTCATTAGGACGCAGGCTTAGATAGCCTCCTCATCGCTACCTGTCACGCTCGGAGACTCTTCTGCTGCGCAGATGAAGATGAAGGACTGCTTTGGGGAGTTTTGTTGTTGTGCTTTCTAAAATGACTTCTACCTCTAACTGAATTCCCAGTCTCCATTCTGAGCAAGATCTAATATCACTTTATTAGCCATTTCACTTGGCTCCATTTTCTGCATTGCTGTTTTGTTGTTGGACCCTTTGATAGTTCTCATGGGGTATTTCAAGTCTCATTAAGACAACTGCTTCTGTATACTGTGCTTTTAATGGCATGCTAGATCTGAAAACTGTTTTTTTATTTGTTGAGACTTGTGTGGGATTTAACTGATTAACAAAATAGTCTCCACTTTTTTTAGTGCTGTTCTTGACTTTGAGTTGTCCAGCTGGCATAGTTTCAGGATTTCTAGGTTAGTAGAATTGGAATCATTTGCACAATCCATTCAATTTCTTGGTCCGGTTACCTTAAATAAAACAGAATGGTCTGACAGAGCTAGAAAACATCTTAGCATAAAGTAACATGCGCTGCAGCTGTCGCAGCTTTCTTAAAAATATGTGGTGGCAAAATGTAAATGCATATTTCAGTGCTAATTAAAAAGTATGTTCTGGGTTGTAAATTGAAAGAATAGTTCACTCATGTCATTTCAATGATCTCAATTATCTGACCACAAATCAAGAGGTCAATGAATTGGGAGTTTATCTCTGAACAACATCTTAAATTTCAGTCTGTTTCTTAGACAAATATGTAGCTTAAAACATAAGAAAACTATTTAAATTTGAATTTTAAAAATTGACAAGTGCCATTTAACAAAACTAAAAAAAATGAAAAATATAACACATTTAACATAGTTTTGAATTAGATTTTTTTTTTTTTACTTGAATATTGAACATTTGAAATTTAACACAATAAAAAAAAATTATGGCAGTGGATCATTTACTAAAAAGATGACTTCTGACCTACTTTCTGTGTGATCTGAATTTCTGCGTTTTGAATTTTAGAATATTGAATTTGATGTTGAATTTCTTCACTTTGAAAACTTGAAGCAGTATTTTTTTAAAATGGGATATTTGCAGTCTAAGAATTCAGAACAAAAAAAATCAGCTGTTTGAAAATACATGTCTATATTTTTTTTTTAAATTGTGTTAACTTTCAAATGTTCAATATTCAAGAAAAATAAAAATCTAATTCAAAACTGTTAAATGCCACATAATATTCAGTTTTGTTAAATAACACTTGTCAATAATTAAAATTTACACAATTCAAATTCATATAGTTTTGTCATATTTTAAGCGCCATAGACAAATATATCATGCAGCTTCAGAATATGTGTGACTTGTATGATAGTTTTATACTTTTTGTGTCCTTTTTTAAAGCTTGAAAGCTTGAGCACAGAAAATGATGACTTTTGTGTTCTGCAAAAATAATCATACAGATTTGGAGTAAATGATAATGGGATTTCAACATCAGGTCAAACGATTCTTTAAATCTCTATCAACAGCATTTGTGGCATGTTTTTAAACCACAGAAAAATGTAAAGCAGTCAGTTGTTCTCGTAAAAGTGAAACTCATGGTTACAGTAACACCTACAAAGCAAGTAAATCAGATCAGATCAGTGTTCAGGAGGGTTTACAAGCAAAAATATGAAGCTTGAATTTTGTTAAAGCAATTACACATTATTATAATTATTCAGTAAAACCTTGTCAACATTAAGAGAGGTAATGTTTTGTCACCTCTTAGGTAGTTGAACTTGTGGGTGGGCCACAGAAACAAGGCTTTACAGAAAGACATGAAGACATGTCCTCACAGATGCTCTCTCAGTGGAGTTTGCCTTGTATTGAACCCATTACATTACAAAGAATAACAAACTATAGACACATTGAATTAATCACCAATGCAACTGTGGGCTTATTTAAAGCTTGCTACTTTGTTGTTTGTTTCTTCTGGGGCCAGTTTGGGAAAATGCTCTTTTTTTAGTGTGAAAGAAGAGAAATAAACCCTACAAAAGAAGATAAAGTTGCATTCTTTCTTTCTATGAGAAATGTTTGGCTTTCTGTCCTCATTCTTGTCCTGAATATTTCTTTTATCATTGCCATGTTCTTATTTTATAATGAATGGGGAAACCTGGGGAGGAGTGTCAAACAAGCATTTTTACTCTGTCTCATTACAATGTGGCAAAGCCTTTGTAAATGACTTTGCGGCATGAGGCAGTGTGCCTGTTTAAAAATGCATGGGATTAAGGAGGAGCGGAACGTAAGCATATCAGCCGAGCTCAACCGAGTGTGCTAGCGAAGGAGCAAGGACAAGAAAATTGACACTTGATGATTTCACCTGCTGATGTGAAGGAATGTTCAATCACATTTAAAAAGCTCTTTTTTTACACTCTCTCACTCCCCATATCTGTCACTCTTTGACAAGTTGCAAGGTACACCTACAGAAACGCCTCGCAGCTCTTTGGCTTTGCTTCAGAAAGATTACTGTTCCTGCCTGGACTTAAAGTTAAAGTGCATTTCAGTCTCCAGAAAGTTCAAACCAGACACTATATTGACAGCACTTATTTTCTGCTCTCAATGGGGTCAGTTTCTGAGATCATAGTTCCCCAGTGCACTGTGACGTTGATGGCTTGATTTAAAAAAACTTAATACTTAAAAGTAACATAAAAGTAACTATTGCTCTATATTCCAAGCCATATTAAAACATACAATAGATCTGTGTGGGAAACAGACTGAATTTACAAAATTTCATTATTCACAACACAAGCAACACCTTTTATGAGATTTTTATAGATCTCTTTATAGTCAAAATAAAGTGCTGCATTTCATTGTGACATTCAAATCTTTTTATTTTATTTTATTATTATTTTTATAGAAAAACTTAATACAATATCTTCTGTTTCTTCATATTTCATGTGGTCTGGCTGTGATACTCTAAAATTATCCAAATAATAATAATAAAAAAAGCTAATTTAAAGTATCACTAAAGTAATTTGTGCACTATATACTAACTTATATTAAGATATACAATAGGTTTGTGTGAGAAACAGGCTGAATATACAGTATGTCATGATTCACACTTAATCTGCCCATTTCACTATCATTATATAGAAAAGAAAACTCTTTTTGTGTTCCACTGAGGAAATTTGGAAGGAAATAACAGAATAACCAAAATTCTTTAATAAACATTTGTTCAGTTATTTTCAGGAAATGTTTCTACAATAGTATGCAGATTCTTTTCTGATTTTTTTCATTGTATTGACTATACTCTACTAATCCTGTTGTTCAGGGGGTATTATTTATGTATTTCATATAAAAATTTAACCAATTATGTGAAAAGATAAGGTCTTCTACCAGTCCTTGATGAATTATTCACACTGTGTTGTAAAGGCCTGTCATTGCCTGACCATGAAAATTCAACAGAGCTTTAAGATAGAGGGAGAGTAATGTTAGATGGTACTGCAAATATTAACACAATATAAGCTCAATATAAACTGGGGGAAAAAAAATAAAACACCCCAAGCATCCCAAAATCAATAACACAAGACCCCAAGTGAGAGTTCTAGATGCAGAGCAAAATTCAGCAGAGCAATACGTAACAAAGGATGTGATTTGTGGGAGTTGGTCAAATTGTCTCTAAGTAATTGGTTACTGGAGCAGTAGAGAAATGCGGGATAAGATAGCAGAACATGAGCGTACATAAATGATCCATGGGGGAAGCTCTGCCTTTGCATGATAAGAGAAGAAACAGTCTTTCCCTTCCTCTACCATCTTCAGAAGATTATAGAATATAAACAATATGAACAGGGATCTCTGATAGAAATGTATCTTATCACAGTTTACTGACATGCAACGTTGCAGAAAGTTTTCCCTTTTCATTTAGACCTCATTATTTTCTTCACTTTGGATCAATATCTCGTCATTATTATCACTTGAAATCTTTCTTTTTATTTTAAAAGAATTATAGACATTTCAAATCCATTTTTATGGCCATAGGGGCCATGAAATCACTTGACAAGTGCTGTTTTCTTTGCTGAGGATGTATTTTGTGTCCATATTGTTCTAGGGGACAAAAATTAAAATAGTGGCATTAATTTTTTAGTCCTTATTCATCATTTCACTCATGTTTATCTTCTAATGGTTAATTTTGTCCAATTATTACAGTACATTAGCATATAGAAGCAAACTCCCATTTTGATTTCAAGTGGTTCTTAAAAAGTGCTGAAATTGTTTTATGTGAAAGTACCTTAATAACTTAGTTGATTTTGGTGTTTTTGAAGGAAGTAAAAAGATCTGATATTTTTTAAAGGACAAACCACTTGTCAAACTTTTAAAAAGATCTAAATCCATGGAGCCATTAGGTGTTCAGTGAATACTTCTCATTGCTTTGTGTTGCTGTATTGCACCTCGGCCTCAGCAGAAGCAGCTGGAGATATTAAATGCTTCTCATGTTTTTAGTACAGACAGATGGCACTAAACCTGTGTAATTTCAGCATTCAGGTTTATTTGGAATTTCCTGTTTATTCTGGCTATGCATGTGCTATCTCAAACATCTTTAATAAGTAAGATGTCTTCTGCAGCTGTTTTCTTCGAAACTGTCTGAAATTCCAAGTTACTGTTTTGTAAAAGAAAAGTTTGGCCCTTCAATGTTCTTCTCAGCTGGGACCTTTCATCTATTCCTACATTTCCTTTACATGTATCTAGCAGTCACTATTATCTTATCTAAGAGACTTACAGCAATGGCAGATTTTCTTTTCAGATCAAAATCTTAATGAAAATGTGAACAGAAACCGCAAATTTAACAAAAGATTCAATTAATCCTGAATTCATGCTGCTTTTCTTCTTCTTCTTCTTTTCTGTTAATATAAATGACTATGAATGATATTTTATCATTCAAAAGTTTGAGGTCAGTAATATGTAATGAAATTAATACTTATAATTAATATATAAGTGACCCTGCCTGTGAAAACCTAGCTAAACTAATTTTTTTGTGATTTACTGTTTTATACATAAAAAGATGTAGAACATTCTGTGAAAATATAACCTTTGTATCTTTAATATTGACTGTAATATCGGCCATATCAAAGATTAAAATCATAGTGAAATTAATGGTTGAAATCAAACTTTGATGCTTATCTCCTCATAATTCGATTTTGAGCCTGGATTTCACAGACAGGGTCACATATTATTCAGCAAGGATGCTATAAAAGTAAAGACATGTATAATGTTACAAAAGATTTCTATATCAAATGAACCCTGTTCTTTTTAACTTTCTACTAATCAAAGAATCCTGAAAAAAAGTATCATAGTTTCCACAAAAATATTAAGAAGCACAACTGTTTTCAACATTGATAATAATAATAAGAAATGTCTCTTGAGCACCAAATCAGCATAATAGAATGATTTCTGAAGGATCATGTGATAATGAAGACTGAAGTAATGGCTGCTGAAAATTTAGCTTTTTCATTACAGGAATAAGTTACATTTTAAAATATGTTGTTTTGTCTGCTGTTTAGAGGGGGAAAAAAACTTCTTTAAAATTGTAATATTTTACAACAGTGGGGTTTTACTGTATTTTTGATCAAATAAGTAAAGTTTTTAAACGGTAGTGTACAATGTCAAGCCCAGTTGTGTTTACAGTTGATGTTCACCTTTATGTATATGTGGCGAGACACTTACAGAGAAACTGTACAATATTATAAAGTTGTTTGAGTCTACATGTTATTGTAATAGTTTTCCATAGAAGGTGAAGGGGGAACAAGTGAAACACGTGCGGACACACCATGCTGTTGGCATCCCATCTCTCACATCAACTTCCTGGACATTATTCTTATTTCCACTCTTTCTAACATTTTTGTAAAATTAAGTCCTCTCCAAGGCATTTCTCCTTACCCCACATATCAGTGATCCATACACCTGAGAGAAAATACAACAGAAAACCACTGAAATCAAAGGATTTGAAATTATAAAGAAAGAGTAAGGGGTAAATTGTCTCTAATAACCTTACTCAACAATTCAGTTGTTTTCTCTGCTATGCCAATTTTCCCAAAAGATGATCTAAATAGATTTTTTTTTTCAACTCAAAAAAAAAAAAAAAAAAAAAAAGAGAGAAAAAAAAAAAAACTCTTATAGTAATAGACACAATGGGTGTGGGTCAGGGCCTTGGAAAGGCATTTATTTGAAATAAAGTGAGCATAAAATATAAAAAGAATGGGAAAATGTTGTTTCCAAAAGGAGTATGTTTAAGAACTGAAAGAGTCTGTTGTGCAGTCGCTTTGATTTGGATGAGGGGAATTGATCGTTAATGCAAGCAGACAGCTTTCTGCAGATATTATAGACGTCTGGTTGGTACTAGAGGATGGCAGAGCCTTTCACTGGCATAGCGAACACAGATTCTCATTACTGAATATGAACATTTCACAATTATCACTACAGCTTTCCTAAACTCCCACAGTGACCTTCTGCATCTGCTGTTTGGCCAGCTTTGAAATTTGACAGACGCCTTCATCCATAGCCAGCTGTTCTGATGAGCAGATCCGAGCCCTGGTTTCCTGTTAAGGTCTGTTGGAGAGAGCTATAAAGAAACCACATCTGCTTCACTCTCCCATCTGGAGCGTGGATATTTTCAGCTGGAGGAATTTCAGGGTGAAGCATGTTGCAGTCTGATGCACCTCTGATAAGCCTGCTGCCATTTGTGTGATTTCACATTTTGATGTTTATCGATCATCAATGTCTACTTTATGGTGGTTTAACTCAGTAAAACATTTTTATGTCATGTCATTCTCTCTCTTTCAGGTTTCACCCCTTTTCTCTCCTACTGTAGTTCTTTTCATTTTTTCTCCCCCTGCTGCTTTTGTTCAGCTTCTAAAGTATAATCATCATTAGTGTCGTAACTAACAATAATCAAATTACTCACTAATCAAATTAATGTCATTAATTTGTCACTGCCAACAATTTGCTCTTGAAACCTGCTGTAATTTAAATGCAATCATTCTAGGTATTTCAAGGTAATTTATTAACATTCTGCATAAATTGCAGAGAATTATTTGTTAATCATAAAATAATTCAGGAACTGTCTTAGGAATTCTCAGGGCTTCTCTTTGATCTTGTTTTCTTACTATATATATTAAAGGCATGACCAACCAGGCGGGTCCATAGTACATTTCTCTGTTGTCTGGCATCTTTCATGAATGAAAAGGCACTTTTATGCATGAATATATGACATTTCACATTCCTATGACATGCATTTATCATTTTTATGATTTATGACATTTGCTTTAGTGGTGCCATGTTGTTTCCTTTAGGTTGTCATTTGGTGGTGTTAAATGGATAGTTCACCCCAAAAATGAAAGTTATGTCTATTACTCACCCTCATGTTGTTCCAAACCTGAATGATTTTCTTGATGTTTAATCCAATTGTTACAGTAATTTGGATATTAAACAATTCTGGGTGGTAGCAAATTCTCACACCAGATTAAGTTGGATTCTGGTTGTAGTTGGATCTGGTCAGCCTGGTTTTAAAGGGTTTCAGGCACTTTTCAGATGGTCAGACTGGAAGACTAGTTTAAAGGTAAAATGCTACACATTTGATCCAAACTGGTTTTTGTAGACAATGACTGTTCTCAACTAAGCTGTGAAATATGCTATTAGATCAATTAGAATTCAGTCATAAAAGTTTGAAGTCATTTTTCTCAGTTTCAGTGTTGACACTGTTGCTGCATTTTACATATGTAAAGCAGTTACAGCTTTGAAGTTGCTTTCCCGACACTTCATGTGTGCCACCTGATCTCAAACTGGAGCTGATGGAAACTCAAACTATAATGCAAATATGGTAAATGAGCCATATAAAAACACTAGAAGGATTAATTTGTGAACTTCAAAATGAAAGCGTTTTAAGTTATGTAGTTTCCGCATAAAAATGAATCTGTGCAGAGGTAATAGGTAGGAGTGGCTGGAGGGGGGCAGCGACAACTCATTATGAATAATTCATTTTCAGCACTAGATGAAAGTCACAGTTTTTGCCTTTGATCTGCAGGCCACCAGACTGGTGTTGAGTTCACAGCAGCCCGGGGCGGACCACCTCTGCACTGCATCGCCTTTTGTTTATTGACTCGTCTGCACTGCTTGGACTAGTTCCTTTAGTGAAAGACTATTTGCCAGATTGAGTAAAGATCCCTGTGGTCATTTCCAAAGAAACTCTCTACACTTCTATTCAGCTTACATATCATGGTAAAAAATACTAAGAGGTGGGTTGCTGTGTTTTACAGTTCAATGTCTGATGTCAGCAAAGTAAAATGGAGTTTGTCTGGTTCTTTCATAGCAGGAGAAATAACTTTTTATAGTTTCTATGCTTTCAGAATAGGAAAGACAACTAGTATGTGAAATCTGATTTGGCCTCAACCAACCTCCAATGGGGCCTTATAGAGATAGTTCTCTCAAAAATGAAAACAATGTTGTTTGGACTCCAGAATTCTTCAAAATATTATTTTCTGTGTCCTGCAGAAGAAGAAGAAAAAAGTTAAGCAGGTTTGGAACAACATGAGGGCAAGTAAAGGATAGAATTTTCAATTTTGGGTGTACTGCCATTTTAAGATGACTGTTAGAAACTGTTCCCCCTCCCTCATGATGTGAGATGCTATCCTGTATGTACTGGTTTTATAAATTTTAGAACATCCTTGTTTAAGAAACATGCAGGCCACATAATCCAGCGGTGAGCAATAGGAATCCATTTCCCCTCCCTCATGGTGAGAGCTGCTGTTGTAGGGTTAAAGGGTTAGTTCACCTGAAAAATTAAAATTATGTCATTAATGACTCACCCTCATGTCGTTCCAAACCCGTAAGACCTCCGTTCATCTTCAGAACACAGTTTAAGATATTTTAGATTTAGTTCGAGAGCTTTCTGTCCCTCCATTGAAAATGTATGTACGCAATACTGTCCATGTCCAGAAAGGTAATAAAAACATCATCAAAGTGGTACATGTGACATCAGAGGGTCAGTTAGAACTTGTTGAAGCATCAAAAATACATTTTGGTCCAAAAATTACGACTTTATTCAGCATTGTCTTCTCTTCCAGGTTTGTTGTGAGCGTGTTCACAACGCTGTTGACGTATGACGCTGCTGACGTGTTTTCTAGTGCGCCCAATAACAAAGATAACATGTCAGCAGCGTCGTACGTCAACTGTCACAGCAGTCGCACTCACAACAGACAGAAAGCTCTCGGACTAAATCTAAAATATATTAAACTGTGTTCCGAAGATGAACGGAGGTCTTACGGGTTTGGAACGACATGAGGGTGAGTCATTAATGACATAATTTTCATTTTTCGGTGAAATAACTTTTTGATATCTTGTATAGGGATAGCCTAGATCTTAACCAGTATCAGCATGATCAATATTAGAACCTCCTTATATAAGAAACACTGGGAAACAGAATCAGATGGCAGCCAATCCTCACTAATCTGATTTGGGTTTCAAATCCGTTCTTTAGGAGTTCACACTGATGAAATTTGATATATATTTTTTTAAATTTTGTAATCTATATCTGGTTTATCCAGCTCCAGACAATAAAGCACATGTTGTGTAACATCACATTTCTTATGTCTGATCTGTTCTGCAGATGCGTTCCAAAAAATCTGTTTTTACTTGGATTTCAAACCACATATGGATATAGTTTGGATTGTACTGATTAAGGCTGATTTGATGTTTGCTGAACAAAGCCTCAGCATTAAAACGTTCAATGAATAGTTTAAACCCTCTTAGTTACTTATAGTGGATTTAAAACAGTTCATCATTAGTCTCTTGCTTTCCACAAGGTCTGGTTTGTTTTAAAGCAGACCAGATCACACCAAAACATTTGAACAAATGAGTTTTGGGACATTTTGGTATGTTTAGTCAAATAAGTCTAATGCTCACATATATTTGTAATGTAAATTTAATCACTATAAGTTCTTCTCATATTATTTTGGATCATGTGGACCTCTGGTGAAAATATAGGCATGCTAATTATAAACGTGGACAGCTGTTGACAGCTTACATATTTAATAATGGTAAAATGTATAGAGAGCATGTATATAGAAAGGTGCATAATGATTGTAGCTAACCTGATTATCTTTCTGTAGCAGGCTGTTTAAGAAGATAACTGGCTTAATGAGTCAGTCCAGAGACAAATATAAAGCAATATAATAAAATCGCTATGTGAAGGCTTCTCCCATGGGCAGTTTCACAATTGGAAATCTGTTCCACCCCCAAGCCCCCGTCGTGTCTTCCCTGCCATGCTTTCTTTCAATTACACACCTGCAGCATGAGGTAGTCACAGATCTCTCCGGTATGTTTTTACAGACCGCTTGTAGCCTGTTCTTCAATAAAAACCTTTGTAGGTAAAAGATTAGAGACTCTGGCTGACCAACACTTTAAATTCACTTTTTGTGGTCCCATCTTATCATCACTGCATATCTCTGTGGTAGAGTTTTTAAGTGTGTTTACATGCATAATAAAATGCTGAAAACTATCAAACACGACAGAGATTTTTAAATCCTTATTTTTCTTCAAAATGTACACAGACATGCACAAGGTGTGCACTGACATTGAATATGCCAACAGAATAGTGGTAAATATGTTTACACAAAATCTGGGTAATAGGCAAAAATATACTTGTCCAACAAGTTCTCCTTAACCACTTTTGACATTCACAATAAAGACACACCATTTAAAGGGAAAGCTCACCAAAACATGAAAATAATGTGTTTCATAATCAGTGTAACATTAGACCAAAAACCAAGAAGTTGTCCTTGTAATTGTGCTTATCTTCAAAAGCATGTGTTCACACACACTATCCACTCTTAAAATGCTCTGAAAATTGGTTTTATTGTCAGCATGTGGCTGGTCCAGCACATTTTGAGCTCTCAACGTAATATTGAGCAATTCTGTGTGCACTACTGTGGGTGAAAAAATTAGCTTTGAAAAAGCATAACAGATGCAGATGCAGGAAAAAAAACTTTGTAGAAAGTAGAACAGTACCATCCTTAATGCAATAGGACTTATTTGTCTCTTTATTAGGGGAAATAAGCTGAGAACTGAAAACCCATATTTAAAAACCCACTTAAATCCCATTAACAGATTCTGTGGAGCACCATGCACAGCCTGATGTTTTTTAAGCAACCTGGTTTGTCATACACATATAGTTCAATAATTAATGTTTAACGTTAATCCATACATTTTGATGCATTTGTGGACCAGTTTGGACCATCTTAAATTCCAGGATACAGTAGTTTAAGATCCCAATAGGTTTTAGGTTTCAGATGCACAATAGAAAAAATAAGTAAAGAAAAAATTGCATTACTTAATCATAACCCCTTTTCTGGTCATTCTGCATGACTAAAATTGTTTCCTACTGACCAATATTTGATGCATATCCAGTTCTAGAGAAAAAGAAAAGGGAAGTTCAGCATAATGTTAGCAATTCCAAAATCCTGGATTTAACTCCTAGTGAACTGTTAAAATATTTTGCATGCACTGCAAGTTGCTTTGGATAAGCGGGCATGCCAAATTAATAAAAGTAGAGAAAAAGTGCGGCAGTGTGGAAGATGAGAACCGTAGAATTTTTTTGCTTCAGTGGTAAAATGCCAGGCAGCTTTATTATTGTCACTTATTCCAGTGTGACCAGCTCACAGCCAACAAAATCTTAGAACTAATGAACTTGTTAGCAAAGATGAATCAAAAGAACTGTAAATGCTGCTCCAGCTATCATACAACAAACAAGTGTTAAAAGGGAAAAACTAAAGAAAAAAAAAGCTGTGGCTTCTGTTCACTCCAGGGAACGCTAAACTTGTAGTTTGTGATAGCCAGAGAACTGTGGAAGGAGGGAAAACATTGATCTCTTTTTGTCTCACACAACTCCATTTTCTCATAATGATTTATTACTAGCCCATGGCTCTTCAAACAACCCCCTCCACGAAATGACAAGTGATGCAATACATCTTTTTGAGTTTACTGACCCATTTTGTTTCTTAAACAAAGTGTCTTTCTGTGGTATTTCCATTTATATTTGTTTCATTGCATGTCCTATTACCTGTCATTTGGTTTAATAGCGAACAGACAGCCGTCTGGAGACTTTATTATTTGCTGAATTGATGTACAAATGAATCCGCTAGTGAGTGAACAACATACGGTTAATCACCAAAATGAATGACGCCTCAAAATTTGGACATCTGCCTCTTTTTGGGCTCTCCTTTGCCAGAGGTGTGGGGGCATGTTTTCAGGGCACCACAAGTTGCTTTGGTTCACCACCGCAAGGGATCTAAAGCACGATCCTAAACGCAATGGCACATGACTTTGTGCCTGACGCTTTGGACAGGTGCACGCTGGGTGATTTATGCCTGCGTCATCTCCCAGGTCCCCAGGAGCCAATAGTGACTGTTTTTTTTTTTTCTTCTCTGCTGAAGGCAAATTGGAGGCAGCGATTTCTTTATTTTGGGAGCCAGTACAAATGGAACCTGCAAAGATGCAAACACTCCTGACAGGGAGCATTTTTCTCCAACCAAATGCCTGCTCTCAGAAAAAGTTTAATAGGTTACTATATTGATTTGTTATCCCTCTGCAGGCTTTTGTGGGTTTTTTTGCTAGTTGAACATTCTCACACAGCAGGTGCTCTCAGATTCTGTTACGGGTCATTCTTTTGGGAATGCCTACGTTTGCATCACGAGATTGATGGCCTACCGGGATAATATCAGCACCGACCACCTGCCTAGCTACACAGCAGTGCTAATTCGATCATATTTTTAATGGATTGCATGTCACTGTGTAGCAATGCTCACACGGCTTGTGAGATTTCGATAATTCAGCTTCTTTGTCTTTATACATTTGCTCATTAGACATTAGATATAAGTTAAAAATGACATTGTACCACTTTTAAGAGAATGAAAATGAAAATTCTGTCATAATTGACTAACCCTCACGTTGGTCCAAACCTGATGTCTTAATTTCCTCTGTGGGACAAAATAGAAAAATGTATGAAGAATGTCCTGGTTGCATTTTTTGCAAGAGTCCGTCAAACTCCAAAAATGACAAAAATGCAACAGCAAAAGCATTGTGAAAGTGACGTCCAAATCAAAATTATTTCAGAATATGCTGTGTTGGACATTAATTAAATATTTTTACTTAAAATGTTCACATATCTGTACTTTTACAGAGTATTTGTATTTTGAAAAAAAACGCAGAGCATGATACCTTATTTTATTCTTGTACATTTCATAAAAACATATTGTTCCTTATAATTTCGATAGCGGTGTCTGATTTGTGAGTGATTCACTCTTTTGAGCTGATTCATTTGAATGAACTCATTGAATCAGTTCACAAATCATTTTGAATGATTCATTAGTATATTGGACTGATCTGATTGCAGCTGTTCGTGAGTCAACAACTTTCTGATTAATTAATTCATTCGAAGCGACTTTCTCGAGCTAAAGACTCAAGCCGAGGTTTTGACTGATGACACAAAAAGAAAGAAACTAATGGCAAATTTTTTTGTTTATAAGTTTACTGTACATGAAAATCACATTAAGGTTATATACAGGGCCTAAAGCTAACATTTTGCCACACCTGCCAAAGGTGACGTTAGAAAATTTACCAGTCACATCTAATTGAAATTTGTATTATTATTAATAATAATATTTTATATTTTTATATTTATTATTAATAATATTTTAATAAATTATATTAAAAAAAATCAATAAAGAAATATCCCTACAATACTAATGAACTGCAAAGAATTTCATAATAATAATACTTATTATTTTACACATTAACAGTACAATTAAAATACTAATATTTAGTAAGTGTTTTCTAAACCATATATTACGTTCTCAGGCATGGTTAGAATTAACAGTTTCATACTGTTTCTTGCCAATTTTCTGCATGAGAGGGCAGTTTTGTATTGTATATTTTTTAGTTTTGTATAATGCTTTTTGTTTTGTTTTTCTGAAGATTGACAAACCCAGTTTCCATCTATGTCCAGTATTTCCCAAAAGGAAAGCACACCAGGGTGAGTAAATGCTGATTGAATTTTCTAAACTATTAATTTAACTTGAATAGCGACCATTGAATTCAGCAATTATAGAGACAGTTTAATGTGATAAAGATTTCAATGTAAAGCTATCCGCCTCCTCTGTGGAATGTTTCCTGTGTCCTCTTACAGGCAAGTGTGCCTCTGTTCCATCACATAATTGCATTAGGTATTATCAGACACAGATACAAGAGCTCGCTGGAGCATAGCAGGCAACTGCAGCTCAGGGGGGCAGTCTGAGGCATGGCCTGCATTGACATCACCCTCCCTTAAGGAAGTAATAGACTGTGGATTATGCATTATTGAATAATAAGGAAGAGAGAGGAGCCAAGGCTGATTCAATTTCTCCTATAAATATTTTATTTTTCATTCACCTCTCACCAGATTGTTCCTTTCTCTCCTCATTTCAGTCTCTTAATATCTTAGTCTGGTCACAGATGGCTGCAGGGGTGTCTTGTATAGATTGTGCGTTGTTGGCAAAGGTCCTGGATACAAGAGCATCTGTTGAGAGGATGAGCCTCTGACATGTGGATCCTGGGTGGAAAGCAGTAGAAGCGCATCGGTGTAACACTACATGCAGAGCATATGTGGTGCTCAGTCAGCCTTAAACTCAAAGCCTGTGTCAAGATGTTATATGTACAGACACAAGAGGCCATAGGTTTTGTTATGTATATTAAAAAGTGAAAGAAAGTGACGTGACATACAGCCAAGTATGGTGACCCATACTCAGAATTCATGCACTGCATTTAACCCATCCAAAGTGCACATACACAGCAGTGAACACACACACACCGTGAACACACACCCGCAGCAGTGGGCAGCCATTTATGCTGCGGCACCTGGGGAGCAGTTGGGGGTTCGGTGACTTGCTCAAGGGCCCCTCAGTCATGGTATTGCCGGCCCGAGACTCGAACCCACAACCTTAGGGTTAGGAATCAAATTCTCTAACCAATAGGCCACGACTTCCTTAAGAATGAAGTTAGACAATGCCATGAATCAGCATAAGGACCGTAAGAAATGATTCATTAACATATACCAGGGATTTTGCTCAAGATCCTCAAATAAATACTATTGTGAAGGTATGCCTTACTAAAATATAAAGGCAGCTGTATATTTTTGTTTTTACTCTTACCCTTTATACTGTGTGTGAAAAATATTAAGAGTGATATTGACATGTTTTTAATAAATTAAATATTTGTTTTGTATAGAAGTATTATGCCAGCATTATCATCTTTGGAATATTTTAGAAACTATTTATGATAACATATATTTTACCTACCCATTCTTGATGTTATGAAGGGGTGGGCGATATGACCAAAATCTTATATCACAATATGAGAAATTTTATATCACAATAACAATATTTATCTTGATATAGTTGTTTTTTCTTTTAATAAGGTTTTTTGTGCTATTAAGATCTTTGGTGACAAGGATTATAAAAATTCTATGGTATCAATGTCAATATCAAACTAATACAAGAAAAAAGAAAAAACCACTCAAGCTCACTAGGGATAAATAAACAGTCAGTGATGAAAAAAGAAAAAGAAACTAATTACAAGCAATAGGACAAAAAACTACAATAAATAAGAAATACATTGTGTAAATGATTTAGTCTTCACTGTGTTAGTTATATCCATCTATATATATATATATATATATATATATATATATATATATATATATATATATATATGCATAATTATCATCATTATCATTATTTATTTATTTTCTTCTTATTCTAGTTACAAAAGTGATTTAGTCAAGAGCAGTGAGAGATTTTCTCTTACTGTTGTTTGATTAACATGAATGGCAGACAGGACGAATATTGGACAGCTTCCTCTTTAAGACCGAAGTCCGGATCCAGTATACTGTTACATATGCTTTCACAACTGTTTACATTCCCTTAAGACTTAAATGACTGAGTTTATGAGGATACTTGCAAAGCAGGCATTTGGACGCATATAAGTGTTTATGCAATCGTTCAAAGACAATAAAGTGGCCAAAATGCTCACGAGCTCTATTAGCAGCTGATGCGCGGCTTACGCACTCCTCTCACACAGAAACAGAGACAGTGCACACATATAGCTCTGTTGTTTGTGTTTCAATGGCCTAAAATAAGTTGTTTTAAACTGCAGTGCTTAAAAACGCATGCAAACATTAAGTTTTCATGACCACACGCACTGCAACATGACATGAGCGCGCGCATGCTGTTATTCACGCCTCTGCCTGCATCCCCGTGTAATGCACGTAAGACTGCCGTCATTCAAATTATGAAAAAGTATTGCCGTAAACAATGTATTTTGCGGCACCACGAAGTAAACAACAGAGCATAATATGAAATTATAGACTTTTAATTTCGTCCATCCGATATACAGGTGCTGGTCATATAATTAGAATATCATCAAAAAGTTGATTTCACTAATTCTATTCAAAAAGTGAAACTTGTATATTATATTCATTCATTACACACAGACTGATATATTTCAAATGTTTATTTCTTTTAATTTTGATGATTATAACTGAGGAACTAAGGAAAATCCCAAATTCAGTATCTCAGAAAATTAGAATATTACTTAAGACCAATACAAAAAATAGGATTTTTAGAAATCTTGGCCAACTGAAAAGTATGAACATGAAAAGTATGAGCATGTACAGCACTCAATACTTAGTTGGGGCTCCTTTTGCCTGAATTACTGCAGCAATGTGGCGTGGGATGGAGTCGATCAGTCTGTGCTCAGGTGTTATGAGAGCCCAGGTTTCTCTGATAGGGGTCTTCAGCTCTTCTGCATTCTTGGGTCTGGCATATCGCATCTTCCTCTTCACAATACCCCATAGATTTTCTATGGGGTTAAGGTCAGGCGAGTTTGCTGGCCAATTAAGAACAGGGATACCATGGTCCTTAAACCAGGTACTGGTAGCTTTGGCACTGTATGCAGGTGCCAAGTCCTGTTGGAAAATTAAATCTGCATCTCCATAAAGTTGTTCAGCAGCAGGAAGCATTAAGTGCTCTAAAACTTCCTGGTATACGGCTGCGTTGACCTTGGACCTCAGAAAACAGTGGACCAACACCAGCAGATGACATGGCACCCCAAACCATCACTCACTGTGGAAACTTTACACTGGACCTCAAGCAACATGGATTGTGTGCCTCTCCTCTCTTCCTCCAGACTCTGGGACCCTGATTTCCAAAGGAAATGCAAAATTTACTTTCATCAGAGAACATAACTTTGGACCACTCAGCAGCAGTCCAGTCCTTTTTGAAGCGAGACGCTTCTGACACTGTCTGTTGTTCAAGAGTGGCTTGACACAAGGAATGCGACAGCTGAAACCTATGTCTTGCATACGTCTGTGTGTAGTGGTTCTTGAAGCACTGACTCCAGCTGCAGTCCACTCTTTGTGAATCTCCCCCACATTTTTGAATGGGTTTTGTTTCACAATTCTCTCCAGGGTGCGGTTATCCCTATTGCTTGTACATTTTTTTTCTACCACATCTTTTCCTTCCCTTCGCCTCTCTATTAAAGTGCTTGGACACAGAGCTCTGTGAACAGCCAGCCTCTTTTGCAATGACCTTTTGTGTCTTACCCTCCTTTTGCAAGGTGTCAATGGTCATCTTTTGGACAACTGTCAAGTCAGCAGTCTTCCCCATGATTGTGTAGCTTACAGAACTAGACTGAGAGACCATTTAAAGGCCTTTGCAGGTGTTTTGAGTTAATTAGCTGATTAGAGTGTTGCACCAGGTGTCTTCAATATTGAACCTTTTCACAATGTTCTAATTTCCTGAGATACTAAATTTGGCATTTTCCTTAGTTGTCAGTTATAATCATCAAAATTAAAAGAAACAAACGTTTGAAATATATCAGTCTGTGTGTAATGAATGAATATAATCTACAAGTTTCACTTTTTGAATGAAATTAGTGACATAAATCAACTTTTTGATGATATTCTAATTATATGACCAGCACCTTTATACCGTCATATCGCCCATCCCTAATGTTATGTGTTTAAAACTTTAAATAAACAATTTTATATCTTACTGTTAAAAACTAAGAGTTTTAATCTCAGGGTCTCATGACTTCCATATAATTTTGGAAATCAGTGAGTATAATATTTGATGATCAATATTTCCAAATATGATGATCCACTTGTGAAGGTCAGCCTTAGTACTAAGTCTGACCTTCACAAGTTGATCATCATATATATTAATATATATCAATTATCATTTCATTTTGCTTTCCAAAAAATATAAAGCATAATGAAATAAAATATATACAGTATATATATATATATATATATATATATATATATATATATATATATATATATATATATATATAATACATGTGTTTAAAACAGTATTTAATGTATTCAGCATTAAAAAAAATTGTAATAATAATTATGATGATGATGATTATTATTATATTTTTATTATTTTATATTAATATTTTTTAATGATTTCTTGCTTGCATGTGGACCCTTGTGGGACCTGGACCCTGTTTTGAAAACCCCTGACATATACTTCAAAAATAATTGAGAGGGTCTAAAGAGTGTTGATTGGTGGTATTTGATTGTAGATTAATCTCTATCACCAGCTGAAGAAAAAATCATCATGAAAGTAACACGGAGACAATTATTTGTTATCTAGTGCCTTTGAATCAGGCAGGCCCATTACTATGCACTTGGAGAGCACTCTTATTATAGCTGGTTGCTGTTAAATCTCTCAAACACATCCCAGACTAAAGCTATCTACAACTTTGTTCTCCTTGCCTTTGAGCTATCTGAAGGTCAGGTTTGTTTGACAGATTCCGTTTGCCTGGGCGCTTGAGAGCCCCACTTCCCCCTGTGCACCGCTTTTCTGTTGGCTTTGCGTGATTGGGTCATCTTTTTGATCCTGCATTGATATTCAAAATACCTTTTGAACGTGAAGCAATATGCGGCCTTCTGCAGCCACCATTTTATCCCCTTAAAGGTGAGATGCTATCAGAGCTTTCATCAGCAGCAGTCGAGCGAGGTCGACTACACGCGTTCACAGGCTCTCAAGGGAACACAGCTCTCATAAAGACATTTTTATAGCATACAGTTTCAGGCTCAGGAAGCTTTATGGAAAATAAATAGTCAGAGTTGAGGCTTGAACATGAGACTTGCTAGTGTTGAAAAACTGACTTGAGGAAGGTGACAGCTTTGAATTGTCACCATCTTGATTGCATGTTAAGTCTATTAATACAAAACCATAGCATTGATTTCTGTCCCTTTAATGCAGAGCACTTATACACTGTATTGAGTTTTCGATTGATCCTTTTGGGGTTTTCAATTAACATCAAGTCATGAAATTCTGTGCTAGAGTTTAATATGGTTTAGCAATGTAAAAATATACTATAAGAATAAACATACTGTGTGCATATATATATATATATATATATATATATATATATATATATATACACACACACACACACATGTAAATATATAAATACACACATATTTTCTCAATTTTACAATTGGGCACTAGGAATACAAATGAGGCATACTGAGACATTAGTGATTTTTATATAATTAATATAATTAATTTTAATAATTTCAAAATGTAATTTAATAATTTAATACACTGCAACTAAAAAAACTATCAAAATATATTATAAATAAATAAATAAATGAATGATCTATCTATTATCTATTATATACATTGCTTTAAGCTCATAAAGAAAAAAACCTCCAAAAAAGATACATTTACAAAACAAATCAACAGGATGTAAAAGTGCTGTATAGAGACAGAAATCAGTGCTATGGTTTTCTATTAATGAACTTAACATGCAAACAAGATTGACAGCTTGACTGCAAAAAGGGTTGCCATTGATAGGCTTATGTTCAGTGATATGGAAATAAAACAAGCAATAGATTGATTGACAAAGACAATATAGAATGAGAGAGAACAAAAATAGTACACCACTTATAAAAAAAATACATTTAAAAAACCTCGTTTATTATTTGATGTGTAACATCATTAATGAAACATTACTTCACTAAATTGCCCAGACAAAGCCCCCACGTACAGATATCTGGGTTGACAGCAACAGTCAGGCCACGAAAATCAAAACAAATGAGGAGAACGAGGGAGAGACAGTAAGCGGGGCTACCACACAAACGATAAACGCTAATTAGTTCCTCTAATGGAAGAGCACAATTTAAGCAATTACAAACCAGGAGACATGCTCATGAATAATCCTGCCAGGGCGGGAGGAGGAGAGTCCTTCTGAAGGTAAAGCTCTGAAGTCTTTCCTGTTGCTATTCAAATGAGGTTTAACCTTATAGAAACAGACAAAAAATTTGCTAGTTTAGAGTGGTAAAAAAATTTTGAAGATTACATATCAACATGGTCTCTTTCTTCCAGCATAATAAAATCAGTGTGAACCAGCATTTTATATGCTAATTGGTTTATTTTTGCTTTATTTATTTACGTATTTGGTTTGAAGTCGTGTCATATCTGGGGCGATGTAGGCGTACTGTCACAAAAAAAAAAAAAAGTCCCTTAAGGATTATACAAGACTGGTTTATTTTGCCCTAAAACTGGCTAAATGTACATTATCCCTTACATATAATTAGCCTCAGTTTTATGCGAATACAGTTTTCTCCAGCTTTTTCCTATATGCAAATATGTAAATTGCATATAGAAATTAACACCTGTACAAGCACAGTAACTATATGCATTTGTTGCACCTAAATAAGCTACAGAGCACATATTTCGATGAAAATCTTTTAATGGAGAGTAATGAGGAAAATCACATCTACAATTTGCAAAAATTAGATTATACAGTACTATCAGGCAATGGAAATAATACCTGCCTTTATAACAGAATAAACACTATATGATATTATATAAACACATCCAGTAAGTGGATAATTACCGCCTCTGTAGCCTCTAGCCAAACAAAAATGCTGCAGTTGTTGTGTATTTTTTGATTTGTGAATTATAGTAGGGGATGTGTTTCTGAACACTTTCACGAGGTGATTATGAGCATGTATATGTTAAACAAACAGGCCTCGGTTCAGTTGTTAATGTTGGCTTCTCATTATGGGTGTAATGAAACAAAGCCTGCTAGTCGTGCTTCAGTGGCACACCAAGTCAAAGAGATGTGTCCGAGCCATGTTTCTGTCTGTTGTCTCTAATTAGAGCATTCATTATACAGGGACCAGAGATAGGCTTCAGGCTTCTATGAAGAGTAGCAATGCATCACAGTCAAAGCACAAACAATACATGTTGGTTCAGCATTTCAACCTGTCTACTTATGCAAAAGATGCAGTTTCCTTAAAATATAATGGAGTCTGAGAGCATTACTGAAAATACTGCTTATATATTTCCTAATTATTTTATTTAACTTTGATTTTATTTAAGCTATTATTATTTATAAAATATTATTTTAGATTCATCAATGCTGTCTGCAATAAACAAAGTAAAGAACGTGGTTTTTATGAAGTGAATTTGATTTTTGGATTAGTAACCTATAAGAAGAATGTACACAGTGTAATGTTTCAGCAGTGACAACCACATTTAAATGTGGGAGTGGATGGATCCCCTAAATAGTTTTGTGTGTGTACAGAACAGAAATCACTCGCAAAACTGATTGACACCGTGTGGTAACCATAGCAATGTTTAGGCGTCACATGTGTTTGGTATCCACAGTAATATTACAGTAACCAAAGACTTCAGCAATTTAAATGAAACCAACGTCGACAGAGGCATCTTGTTTGGAAGGCTGCTTTTGGATTGCCATGTCCACTTATTATAAACATACATAGGCTTGGCTCATAAAATGATCCAGTTTATGGAGTTAATAAAGCAGCCAGGAGCTATCGTGATATTTTGGCATGTGGCTTATGTCCAAGATAAAGTGTTTGGATTTAAGTTTACTATGAGCTTGTTCTTATATGCTGTTTTTTTCCTACCAAGATCTGGCAACAAAAATGAGTCAAGAAATACCTTGCTCCCTGTGATTTCTTGCACCGCGGATACAGGAGAGAGTCACAAATTTCATATGAATCTAAATACATGATCAACATGTTCAGTTTGTTTTCATACACACTGCATATCATTTTTTAATACAGTTGTCACTATTTGAATGTTTTGGGAGTTAATTTGGTTGTTAAATGTGGTTGTCTCCCGCCTTAACATCTGCTAATTCAGGCAGTAGCATCCTCATCTTCACTCTCACAAATCCACTGGTCCATATCATAGAATTTTCTGGTAGCATTGAGGAAGTTGTTATTTTGAAAAAAGAATGCAGATTTGAATCAGTGCTAATGCTTCTACTGTATTTGTGTCAGTGTGGTATGATTTATACTGGAAATGCATAGAAATAGGGGAGACTGGGGATAATTTCAACACTTTTGCACTACAGTATCTATCTGAAACTTTGATATTATTTTATTTTTGTCTACAAATTAAAGTTAGTTTAAAATCAACTACTTTCTAAGTGGTTAAACTGGTGTATAATGGTGTTATATTCATTCTTGGTCTTCCCTACCAAAGCTATGCTATGTTTTCATATCTGCTTCTGCATACTAAGATATGCTCCATGCTACTGTATGTACTTAACAGCAAACTTATAAATTGCTGTAGAGTTTGGAATACAACTGAATCAGGCCCAGTTTGTGAATGCAAAAACATCAGTCAGAAATCGTAATCTATCTCAATGTCTATGTTAACATGCTTGGCTGCATCTGAATGAACTTTGAAATTCATTTTGTTCCATCACAGTTCACATTTCTCCAGTACCACTCTTCTCCCAGCCCTAAACTTTCTACTGCTCCCAACTTCAGTTCTACATTTCCATTTAAAAATGCAAGTGGCCAGTGGAGCAAGAGATAACACATCAATCACAAGCTGGCTGGGAGTAAGCCTCCCCTTTCACCTGCCAACCAATGGAATGACAGCTTGCCATCACCCAGCATCTCCTGAGAGTCTGGCTCAGCAAACCTTTCACACAGTGCAAGCCGCCCACAGGGTGACAAATCTTGCATTCCCAGAGCCCTGTGGAGTCTGGCTGATGTACTTGCTCTACCAAAACACTCTTTGTCCCCAAAATGGGATAGATGTTGGAGGGCTGAGAATCTGTTCTAATGAAAAAATGGCGGCTGTTTTGCAATCCATGTAATTCTGAATAAAACTATTTATACCTGAAAAAAAAAAAAAAAAAGTGTAGAAATATAAACCAGTAATGTCAATGTATGTATGTACTGTAACTTGTTGGCCATCAAGCAAGTTACTCTTTATGAATACCTTCATAGAAGTAAAAATTAGATTTTTGAAGCTTCCTCAATTAGCTCAATTAATTAAAAATAGCTAAAATTATCTGAACATTTTATACAGTATATCTTCTTTTGTGTTCCACAGAATAAAGTAAATTGTACATGTTTGGAACAACCTGAATGTCAGTAAATTATTACATGGTTTTCATTTTTGGTTGAACTGTCCCTTTCTTTATTAATAAAACATAATATAATTTAAATAAATGTATATCCTATCCTTTATTTTTCTATTTTGTATATGGAATTTGGAAATTATCACCTAGAAATGTTGTTTAAGAGATTGTTTTGACAGGAAACAAATGGCAAGCTATCACAGAACAAATCATAATTGCTTGTTTTTGTAGTTCTCAGAAAGCTTTTTTGACCTTCATACTTGTGAACATGTCCTAACTGACTACATGATTATTTATTTATATCTTATTAAACTTGTGAATAATCATGAGTTCATTATCTAAACATTTGAGTTTTCTCTCCATTTTTAACTGCACTTTCTCATTCACTTTTTGACTAGGTTTTTTTTCCCTTCTTTCTTTCTTTTTTTTCCACAGCCTGACTAATCCAGCACAACAATGCCACTCTGAGAAAATTCTGCAGAATTTGATAATGTGATCAGAAGAATCATGACTTTCATAATGTCTTTCCTCCCGCCTCTTCACTGTTCCAGTGTGACAAAATTAAAATGGCTGATTTACATTAATGGTCCTCACAACTTTAGCGCGTGGCCTGCTGTGCGCTCGGTGGGGTTGGCCTGCATGAAAAATCCCTTTATTAAACTGTCACAATTTTAGCTAGAAAAATTATGTCCAGATAAAGACATAAATAAATGCAAATCAGATAATTAATGTGTTTCATACCACACACTGTGCATGAAAGCTCAAGGGGGCTGGTTCCCTCTGAGGAAGCATTATACACCTCGCTCCAGAGATTTGACTGTGTAAAACACAGCTGCATTGATGCAAAATATGCTGTCCAAAACATACATCCAATTTAACATCTATGTGACCAATTATAGACCTCCTGAACCTTATACTGTACATGCATCTTTGACCTGACCTAACTGACATTTCTTTGTTGTACTGGTGATTTAAAGTGTCTCATACCTGTTTCTCATACCATTATTGTTAACATATGTTCCCTTCTGTTCACTCTTCCAGTGAGCTGTAAATTGGAATAAAGTCAGAGAAAGCTGTGCTGAAGTAATGAGGCTGGCAGAAAGGGATCTGCCCAGAGCAATTGTGGAGAGGTGAGGAAGCTGAGCTCCCTAACGGAGCATCATGCCCAGAGTCTGGAGACGACTGCTGAGAACGGAGTAGAATGAGAATTAGTTTAAGGATGTGTGACTTTTTCCTCTGTCATTGATGTTTTGTTTAGTTCCCTGTGTCTAGTTAATGAAAATGGTTCTGGTGCTCTGGGTTTCGTTGCACTGCATTGTGGGAACTCATTATCAATGGTGGGAGAGGGGGGATGCAGAATCCTCATTCAGTTTTCTAATGGGAATTTTTCGGGGTCTGAAACTAACATCATTCATATTATTGAAAACAGCTGATTCACATTTAATCATTTAATTCAATATGATTATATGACACTGAAGGATATTACATTAATGGCTGCTGAAAATCCCGATTTGCCTTTACAGGAATAAATTACAGCTATATTACATTTATAAGCAACGATGTACTAAAAACAGAAATGTTTTTCCTTTGCATTTTTAAAAAGTTTCCCGTATAGATGGCAATGTCATCAAAATGATTCCCGTTCACATGGAATCGCAAAAACAACTTAAAACACTGTATTATGCATGCCAGGTCAGTAGTTGTCACTGTTGCCATGTAAATAAATGCCCAAAACACATTAAAAAGTCATGTAAACGGCCCCTATAGAAAATTTGAAATTGTACAACTATTTCACTATTTTACAGTTTTTACTGTATTTTTGTATTTAAAAAATGTATAGCCTTTGTACAGTATTTCTTTCTTTCTTTGTTTTGTTCTCATACAGATTGTTTTCGCTTCAGACTGGTTGATTCTGAATTTCACAAGCAAAGGAAAGGTATGAGGTGGAAAACTAAGCATTTAAGAAGTAGAAACAAAAAATAATAACAGCATATAATTGTATGTTGTTCATAATCCAACAACACCAAAAATCAGCCAAAAATCCTCTCCAAACACAGTGAGATTTCGTGTTTGTCCTCAATACATAAGAATTTGCAGATTGTTGACAGCATGAATGGCAGATTCAACAACACCTCATTGGTTAACAATGAATTGTCATTATCTGTAACAATGTTTACTGAGTGCCTTGAATGACAAGGCAATATGCAAGTGCTACAAGCATGATGTTTGGTTATATAAAAATTGTCAGCTACAATCGGGGTCACCAAATTACAGCACAATAAACAAGCAGTAAAACCCATGAGTGCAGTGAATTTGAGAGAGCAAGTGTCTAAATGAGTTGCTTTTGCTTTCAAAACACTTTGTGCACACAATAAAAACATTGTGCTATTTTAGTTTGACAACTAGAGTTTTAGTACATTACTTTAGTATGAGTTTTAGCCTGAACTATAAGGACTCAACTAAGAAAACTTATCTTGACTTTCATATCTGATCTCGTGCTTTACAACTCAACTGCTAAGACTTAACTAAGCCAATAAAAAAAGCTTGCAAGTGTCACATAAATGTTTAACTGCTGTGGCAGGTATGAAATAATACAATTGTAGATCAAATGTAAGAGCTTTTAACACAGGAGATGTAGAGTAAGGGCTTATATTAACTCTCCTGGGACACATGTCATCATGTTTTTAATGCTTTTAAGAAATGAACACAGACAGTTTGGCACGATATAAGAAACATATAGCATTGTCAGTCCAGAATGAACAATGTACTGGACTATTTTAACTTCTACAGCTCAGCTGTCAGTGTACATAAGCTTTCATTGTGGCTGTGGTAGGGCTTTATCAAAAAGCAGTGAGAGATCAACCATTTGATTGGTTTTAGTGATTAATCGGCACTGATAGTTGATTGCTTATCCGGGAAAATCCTTGCCGATAGTTTTTCTGGGTTGCCACACGGGGTAAAAAGCATGGGGCAAAAGGCACACAGTATTAAACTTTAGCTAAAATAATGTTTTTATTATTATTATTAGTTTTTATAATGTCTAAGTTAATACTTGTTCAAAACAACCATTTTGGCAAAGTTTTTCAACTTCTACTCTTCTACGGTCATATATGTTAATATAAAAAAAATATATTTTAAAATACAGAAACCAAATCATTTTAAAAAGTAAATATTCTGAAAGCAGTGAAGGAAATATCATAATTTTATATAGATTTAAGGTAGTAACAACAAATTATATTTTATCATATGATATGATTATCATGTTTTTTTTTTTTATATGATGGTTGCATTATAAACATGGTGATTATCTCTAAGATTGACACCCAACATAATGATATTTACCATCTGACAACCATGCCATGCCAAATGGAAAAGTCAGCCATCTATTAATTATCATATTAATTATTGTGCCTTTAGACCTAACAGCAGGGGAGCTTTTTACCCCAAATTCCATACTTTTACATTATTGTTAAAATTATTGAAAAACTGTTGCTTCAATTATCTTAAACTAAAATTAAAACAACCAATACAACCAAAATATAAAAAAAAATTCAATAAATTTATATATTTATATTTTCTACTTAAATCTACAAAATGAAAAGAAAAAAAACATCAAATACAGAATCAACTACACGAAAACACATCACTGCAAGGAGGTATTGGGCAAAATTCAAAGGATTTTTTAAATTAATAAAACAATAGACATTTATTAACTTTAAGATTACTTTTTATCATGTAAACTACCTATATTCATCATGTTATATGCATGTGTGTGGGACAGAGGAGAACACGGCTGCATCACAGCAGAGTATGCTGCCCATATCATAAAACAAAGTACAACAACAACAACAAAAACATTGTACAACAATGGTGCTCATTTCAGAGTTATAATTATAAGGGCATCATTTATCAAATTTTTCAATGAATTGCACTGTTCTAACTTTACAGTTAAAAAATAACGAGATTAACCACGCTAGGGCATATCTGTAGTTATCAAACAAAACTATGAAACTGCAGGAAAAAAAATAGTATGTGACCCTTTGTCCCTTGAATAAAATCCTGCATTTATTTTCTTCCATCTCATAGATAATTTGCTTTCTGTCACTCAGCTGACATGCTCAGAGCTTAATATTAAAGCCACGGAGAGACAGAAGCAAAATTTTTTCTTTTATTTTTTTATTTCTCATCACAGCTACTGATTACATTCTACAATTAACTGCATTTTTAAAGGAAAATGCTTAGATTGTCATTATACATTTTTAATCTTGTCTTTTTAATTATTCCAAAAATGTGTTATAAAATAAGTGTCTCTTTACAAAGACTGTTCTGAGGCATCAAACTGAAATATCCCAGGCTCCAGTGTTATTTTAGCATTGTCTGCATATTATTATTGCACATTATATTATTTATTTATATTTTGAATATTTTAAAATTTTTGAATGTTTTTTTTTGTCATTTTGTTAGTGCTTGTAATTTTAAAAATATTTCCACATATCTGTAATTTATTTTAGTACTTTAACTCAAACATTTCAAACTGTTTTTCATCTAATATTTATAGTTTATTTTAGTTTTATTTCAATTACAGAAAACAGTTTAATAGCACTAGATATAAATTTGTTAAAATTAAAGGTAAAGCTTTATTTTGCAACAAAAATACAAGAGGTTAAAAATCTTTCTGTGTAGGAGAGTCTGCTTTATGTGACTAAAAAGCCCTGAATGATGTATCAGTCATAGTTTTCATAAGCACATGAATAAGTATCTGCATATTTAATCAATTAATTAGTTGTCCATCATTATTCCTGACCTGGACCTTAACCTGTCTGTCTCACTCAGTTTGTCTGTAAAATTCCTTCTATTGGAAAGTAATTTTCTCCAATCTCTGATTCTACAGATGTGGACGAAAACACCTGAGCCCATATCAAATCATCCTGATGCAACTGCTCTCAAGGCAGCATAGACCTCCAGCCCAAACAGAGCAGAGATTCTCCAGTGAGTTCTGGAAGTTCATCAGTTGAGAATTAAGGATAAGGTTTATACACTCATGAAAGAAGAACTGAAGATGACCTCAAAACTTTCTTAACTCGTGTTTTTATAGTGAACAATTCATCAGTCAACATTATTCCAAAAAGAAAAGTTTGTCTTTGCAGTCTTCCTCTGTTTCCTTTCCTGCCTGTCAATTAGACTGAAAGGGTTATTGGATAATGTTAACAAATAGCCATTCAGCTATTTTAGCAAACACTCTTTTGCTCTAACTCCATTCTTGTGTGTAATTCTGTGTGTAATATGTCTGATGATCCAAACTGATTCCTGCTCTACATGTATAAATAAATGTCCTGTTTCACTACATTACAGAATTCAAATTGGTTGTTAATGGCAATTCACATTGACATGTTTTTGGACAATGTGATGGAAATAGACACAGAAATGAGGCCAAAAGCTGTCAAAAAGTATTTATGAGAGCTGTCATGTTACATTTAAGATGACATTCAGAAGTACAGTGGACATCTACCCAAATTCTTCTCATCCAAGGAAATTTAAGTTACCTTCCCTAGAGCATTTTCAACAAATTCAATGTCAAGTGCACTATCTATCTGATTAGCCTTTATTTTTTTATGACTAATCAGATATCTCTTCATTTTCTTGTTGTTGGGAAAAAAAACTAATTATTTGAAATGAATGATAACTTCTTTGGTTGCCAGGTAACTTTTGTTCTTCTTTTGTTGCTGACCTTCCAACTAATGTACAGTACTCTTGAGTTACTGTCATCTAATTAATTTTGCATGCATATCTTCATGCAGAAGTCAGTGAAACAGTGGGTTTTGAAAACATGTTGTATACATTAACTTAAATTTCTTAAAGCTCCTGCACTTTTTAGCTTTTTTTTATAAATGTGGCGAAAGCTAAAAAAAATGTGGATGTGATTGTGGGTGCCAGCGGTTTTCATCAAACACAACAGACGATAAAACAACGGTTTTGTATCAGACATTACAAATAAAAAGCATTATTTTTAATTAATAAAAAGAGTTCAGGGGTTATAGACTCATGCAGTGTGAATATATAAGATGACTACTTTTTTTAACATGATGTGATCGCTGGGGTAAAGCTGGAGACCCGCAAGGCACTTAAAAATGCATGAGTGTGAAAGACACTGAAAACAGATTTGTGCTGGAGGCATAAAAAACAAACATCTTGTCAAATGTGGGAATTCTTCATGGTGTCTGGTTTGAAGGGTGAAACTGATTGATATGTACAGACATTCGAAGCGTCTTTCTCTTCTAAGCTTTTTCCGCCTGTCTGAAACTGACTTTGCATTCATGATGCAAAATGTAGATGTGATATGCATGCATGTTGTCTATGTGAGAGAATAACCTCCAGGCCTAATAGTGGACTGGACAGTAATTTTTTTTTTTTTTTTCTGCAAGGTATGTGTTATAAATGTTAGACTGAGCTCTAAAATCTGTGTGTTTGTTACATTAGACCCTTCTTTCACTAAACAGGTATTTTGAGCAAGATAGATAGATACATAGTTATATGTAGATAATTTCAAAAGATATTAAAATTACAGAAAAAAAGGGGACTTATATAAACTGATATGCATATATGTATATTTAGATAGATAGATAGATAGAAAGATAGAAAGATAGATAGATAGATAGATAGATAGATAGATAGATAGATAGATAGATAGATAGATAGATAGATAGATAGATGGATGCTCTTTACAGCTGTATCAAGAATATAAAGTACAGACAGGATTACGGGAAATGTCTTGCTGTCCCCTGCTGAGTCAGAGTATATGAAGACCCTTTAAATCTCCCTCGAGGCCATTGCATCCATCACACAGTGTGTGGGGTCCTGCAGGGCGCATGATTGAGCTCTCCATGACTCGGGACAGACAGCAAGCCCAGAGGTCCTTTTGTCCCTGAACAGCACACAGGCAGGCAGGGCACAGGTTAATGAAAAACACCAGCTTCATCCCTGCAGAGCACCTAACAGATTGAGGGATGCAGGAGTGGGCTAATCTAAAAGTAAAGAATATTTACTGTATTTGTGCTATATGTGTAGACAGGAAAACACAGAAATTTAGCATTTGAAAATGGGTTAAGAAACTGTATCCAATTGCTGAAACATCCTACAGATGCCTACTGACATGGCTGCTCTCATACCAGAAATTGAAATAAATCTTCCATCAAAGTGTGTGAAATGAACAGTCACAGAGAATGACAAAGAGAGAGAGAAACATCTCCCTGAGATGTAATTGTTATTCAAAACAGCAGTGTCAGAAAGAGGTGAGCTCATACTGGGTGAGAGGATTGCTTTGTCTCCCTGAAGGAAGAGAGGAGCACTGGTCTTTCTGAATATCTCCGAATCAAAGTCACTTATTAACCACACAAAATGATCCTGCTCACTGCATCTTTTCAGGGGCCTTATCCACTGAATCTCATTTGCAGAGATAACAGTCTTTCATCTTGCATAGATGATAATAGTTTCTTTCCTTCTGCGGGTAAGTGAAAATGTTTGGGAGAAGAGTATGATAGTACAAAATACATGATGAAAGAAAAAAGCTTTGAGTTTTTTTTTGTTATATGAGGCATTTACATGGCAGAAGTATTAGTGTTTCCTCAGATCACTATGCACTTTAGAAACTTTAGAAGGGTGATGTTTTTTCATCCTTAGTGTTTAGATGTTCACTGCAATTTGTGTAAGTTTTGTGGAGATTTTATTTTTATTTTTATGATTTCAAAAAAAAATCTGTCAATGGGCCAGTGGGTGTTTCTTACAGTATATTTGTTCAAGGTGATGTGAAGGATTTAGAAACCAGTACCCACAAAGGGTCCTCATATGAGACTAATCAATCGGCTATGCTACCCAGTTTGAAAGTTTTTTGGCAGCTACTCTGTGTTTATCAGTCACAGGAGTTCTTTACTGGTCAATACAAAGTGGGAGTGACTAACATTCTCTAGTCCCAGCAGAGGAAGACTTTCTAAGTGCTGAAATGATCAGTGAAAGATTAATTGGAGAGGACAGAGCCATCTCTGCAAGGCTTGATTCTCCTTAATTATTCACACTGGCCGCTGGGATCTGCTGTAAATGTATCATTGTCTGATGTATTGAGCCCTGGAATTGACGAGGACGTTCAAAGGGAATTTTAAAAACATCTACTCTAGCTTAACTGAGATTAGCAACACAAACAAAACAGCAAGTGAGTAAAAATAACCAGCTATGAATCTCTCATTATGATAATCTATAATTCTCACTTTACAAACCTTGCCTTAAATTATTAATACTGTGTTCAATGTTTTGCAAAGTAAAAGCTTTTTACCTTAGACTGGTGGAACAAAGAGAATCCATTGAGACCTGTGTAGGGTTATTCTGAAGACCGTTTTCCTTGCTAGCCACTGTTTCATGATCACACAACAACCTTGTAAAGTGGAAGGACATCAAATTGCTTGATGTTCAAAGTTTTTAAATCTTGTTTATGGCTCTACCGTGACCCTTTGGGCGTTGAAACCGATGGCATGGCTCTATGTCAAGCACACCCCTCTGAGAGATTCTTACATGTGCAATATCTCAGTTTCACTCTCTCCAGGTCAGTGATGCTCGGCCAGGCGAAGAGCGGCGATCAATGGACGCAGAGAAGCTCAAATTGCCGGCAGTGTAAACCGACTCCAAGATTTATTTGCTTAATTAGTTGGATCCTCAAATGTACAAGTGCAATAAAAATGCCAAGGCTCCTTTATTCTCCCTCTCCCTGTTTTTTCCCCTCTTGTTTTCTTTCACACTCAAGCACACTTTCTGCTAGATTATGAAAGACAGCCACGCTAACAAAATTATTACTATGTATGAATACATCCCAGAGATAGAATTTAATAATTCATTTGAAAATAAATAAAATAAAAATAATCTAAAAAAATTAACTCAATTGAAATGGGAGAAATTTCTATATTTGCCAGAAAAACAACATTCACTGAATTTGCTTGACTAAATTCCATCACAGATTTATTTTTATTTTTTTTACTTTTTAGCACAGTTTTACTGTTATTTTATTATCCGATGTGATGTTATTTTTGATGGCTATAGAGATTATTGTTAGATATAGAGAAAAAATGATGGATATCATATCTGGAATGGGACAGTGGCCCTGGGCTCCTATTCATGAAAAGGTCATTGTCCCAGAAACAGGAGTAGTGTTAGGCATTGTTGTGTATCTGAAACTTGATTCACTCTAAAGTGTTCTTCCATATGATTCATCACAGCTGATGCTACAGTAATTAGACACAAGTGGCTGTTGCATAACCTGCTTGGAAGGAAACGCACTGCTTTGCTCATGGACTGTTGTTAAGGCTCAGTGTGGCAAAACAAAAGAATGCCCACAGAAGCAGCATTAGAAGCTGTCTAGAGCGAGACAAGACCGCTGCTGTAGAACTGTAGCAGGATGTTACGCTGATGGCTAAGCAGCACTGTGCCCCAGGGAGTGGTTAAAAAAGAACAAGCTGTATTGGCCAGGGTTGGTTTTAATCTCTGGGAGGGTCAAAGTGCCTACTGAGAGGACTTGATAAGGGGAGTGTATAGTAAAATTGGAGGGAACATTTCCGACAGGGTCAGTTTATGTTCAGTGGTCAAATTACACTAATGCTTCCCTATGCGGGAAGGGGGGAAATATTTCAATCAAGTAGGGGGAAAAAGAGCTTCCAAAAAAAGATGGCAATAGCAAGGTTATTTATAAAATGATTGTTTGTTTTTTTCTCCCTCAAAGAGCTCATATTTGCAACCTTATGTTCTTTTGCTATCATATGTCAATTATAAATTACTGTCAATTCTTGCATTATATTAACAACATATATAACAGTTCTGAAATCATGAGCCAATAAAAAATAATTCTAAACTAATCCGCAGCAAACCATCTCAGAATAGCACACAGCAGGTGGTGTTTCTTTTATGAATGAAACAGGTTTTAAACAAATTGGTTTAATTAATGATTTAATGAATTATTGTCTTTTACTGTCCAAATGTAAGTACTTTATGACCCTTGAAAGATTATATTCTATATACTATGAATATGGGCAGTATGGATGAAATTTAAATGTACTGTACTGTACTACTCTACCTACTATGTAGTATATAAGAATGTATATTTGAATACAGGGAGTTAGTTTTGATCATGAATGCATCAGCGGTTTAAACAAATCTGTTGAATGAATGATTCCTATGACTCAGTCATAAAGGCAACTTTATTTTCAGGATTCTTTGATGAATAGAAAGTTCAAAAGAACAGCATTTATTTTAAATATATTTTTTGTAACAATGTAGATGTCTTTACTGTCACTTTTGGTCATTTTATTGGATCCTGAAATATATACATAGAAAAACATTTTAACACCTAACTATAGAAAGGTAGTGAATAAATCATATCTGCTCCTGCCAACACCATCAGCGACAGGATGAATTATGAAGAATAAACACCTTGAGACAGCAGACTGCTTATGGGTTAAAAGACTCAAGTCTCGTCAAGCCTGAGGCTTCCATGTGAGCAGGTCAAATGGAGAACACATTAAGTGTGTCCCTGAGAGACCAGCATCACTTTTCTCCTGTTGCCACACTTCTAGCACAGTCACTGAGCCTGACAGCTGCTATTGATGTCAATTATGATAATTAATTAAATGCTTCCTGGGGAACAGACGGGAATATTCGCCACTTCTCTATCTCCCTCTCTCTGTCTCTCATCCTCACTTTCGAAAGTCACTTCAACAGTCGCTTTTCAACACACAAGCCTTAAATTATTCCAGCTCTTTGATTTTTTTCAGCAGTCCACAGATGGCATGACGTTAAGCTATATGCAGTCTATACCTACTCATTTCTGTTGCGCATAGATGATCTGAAGTCATGAATTATTGAGTGTCAAGTTGTCACTTAAACGTTGTCTCCTTTCATATGAAAATATTTCAGTTTGACTGTTAAATTATTGAGAGTTGTTTGGGATGTGCTTTGAAGAGTTAATGCCACATCAAGTGATATGATTGCTTCGCGTGCTGACTTTCAAGTGTTTCCCCCGGGACAAACCAAAATTTAAGCGTGAAGTGTATTTAAACAAACTAAAGTCATAAAAAGAAAAATAAGAAAAATAAATAAAGTCATCAAGTCATAAAAAGATGCCTTTTTTGACTCCCATGGTTCCATTATTAGTGAGAGCAGAGCAAATGCATTCAGCGTGATAGATGCTGACTGCCATCTTGTTGCTACAGATTATCCCATTAAATTACATTCTTAACAACTCTTTATACATTTTTTTCCAGAGGGCTCAGAGACAATGTGTCCTTTTATTCTGTTATTGAGTTTGCAGTGCTGTAAATTGTAAGTGATGTCAGAACAGTAAATCAAAACACGCTGGTGGCTGCATCAAGGAAAAAAAAAGAAAAAAAAGAAAGGAACACACTTCATAGCCTCTTCTAATTAATGAGTTTGGCTATATTAGTAATTTCTGCAAAGACAAAATGAATGCTTCACCGTATGGTGCAATTCCAGAGAATTGTGCCACCAACTTTCTTGCAACAGTTTCTGAAAGGTACTTTTCTGTTCCAGCTTAACAATGATGCATGTGCACAAAGCGAGGTCCATGAAATAGAAGAAAAAAAAAAAAACCTGCACAAAGCCTAGACCTGAACATCCCATGATCTGGGATGCCAACTGCAAGCCTAACATCAGTGCCTGACCTCACTGATGCTCTTGTGTCTGAACAGGAGCAAATCCCTGCAGTCATGTTCCAACATCTAGTAGAAAGCGTTACAAGAGAGCAAGCTGGGAAAGATTAATGCCCATGGATTGAGTGTGGTGCTCTGGAGTTCACACACTTTCAGCATGTTAAACAAAGACAAACACTATGGAATTACAGCCATCCAAAATTAAATGAAATCTGACTTTGGTGTGTATTCTTACATTTAATTTTAACACTGTATATCTCTTTCTCAGAATGCATTTACTTCAACTTCTTCTTTGTGTTCTGGTTAATTTATTGAGACATTATTTTATGTTATTATTTTTATAAATTTGTATTAATATAATTCATAATAATATAATACAATTTATTTAGAAATTATTTTTATTTATGCTTTCATCAATTTATTTAGAAATTATTTTTATTTTTTAATATTTGTATTAATATCAATTAATAATCCATTGATACATTATTTATAAATTGATTAATTTTTGCATTTATCTATGCCTGCTTTCATTATTATACTTTACTTAGAATTTTTTTTAAATTCACATTAAATTCTACTTATAAAATTATAAATTTATAATTTGCATTTATTTATGCTTTTTAATTAATTAATGTAATCTAAGTCACTTTGGATAAAAGCATCTGCCAAATATATAAAAGTAAATTCATATAGGGAATATTCAGACTCTCTTGAACACTATTTGCAGGTTTTGAGATAACTGGGAAAATGCCCCAATTAACCTAAATTCACCCTACAATATACTTTTTGCATTGGTATTAAACAGAAACACAGCTGCACACAGCCACTGAACTTCCTGAAAGTCAGATGGTTCCCTCAACGTCCACCTTATCCTCATTGTGACGACACCTGCTCCACTTGTTGACCACTGTTACTGATTTAATTTTTTTCTGCCCGCCAACCAGGCTCCTCCATGCCCCTGCCATCATCAATTCCATAATGAAATTACCTGTGTATTAGTAATGGCTGCTATGACCCCATCAGTCCCATCATTCTTGCTAAACAAATAAATGTAAAATCCCCAGCAAACCTTTAATCCTGCTGGTCTGGCTCCAAAGATAAAGAAAAATCCCTACCAGAACTGAAATTAATTAGACAACACACTATTATAAATGGGCTTTGGTTGCATTTAAGTAGACAATGTAAATGTTTTCAACCTTTTGTAGATGTTATGCTTAGAATCCAAAGACTTCTCCGTCCTTCGATGTCTCAATACGCAGCCCTGCGCAGTTTCATTTGCAACATTGTCTTGCTCTGACATGTTACATTAATGGCCCTTTTGAACCTGACAGCAGTGTCATGTTGCTTTAAGAACTTCAGTTCTGCAAAAGCATCTGTTCTGACAGCTTTAATTGAATTTTCACTCCAGTTGTCAGTTGTCATACAAGACAACATTGTTAAAATGTCCCACACAGACTCCATTTAGATGCATTCATAAACACCAAAACTAATCGATTATGTTTTGATGATGGTTGGATGATATTGAATGAGAAAATAAACATACAATCATTATACAGCCAGAAATATATTACACAACAATTTTAAATACTTCCCGTCATAAAAACAATAAACTAATAATAAACTTCCACATATTGGAATATTGAGCCCTGAACAGCAGCCATATGTGGACAGATTGGTGTCGTTCTGCTAGATTAATTCACATCAATACTAATTAATCCTGATCGATGCAACATTATTTTGCTGGCTTTGTGACATGGTCTAAAAGTGATGACATCAATAGACTGCTGTGTTGGCAAAGCGAGGAGTTGCCAGGAGTCTTTTATGGTTTGCAGATTCAGTTCTTCTTAGCTATTCACCTTCATCAGAGGACATAGTTCAGGACTCGAAGAAAAATCAATTGAAAAAATATAATGAAAATCATTACTTGATGGTATTGTGAGTAGATACATTGATTCTGACTCACACAAAAAGTCATCTGTCTTTTCCTGTCAAAATTTTCTAGTCAAAGTGAAAGAGAGTTGGTCCTTCCTCCGAGGTCAAACAATAAACCTGACATGTCAAACATTTCTTCTCTCATACAATCAGAAGCAGTGAGCTGAATCAAGATGACTTGCACTCAGATGAAAAAACATGCAAACGCTCTACCATGTTCTGGAGTGTGTTTTGTTCCTCCTTTTATCACAATACACACTCAAGTGCACAAAAACAAGTATGTATATACAGTATACTGAAGAGAATCTGGTGTTTGTCCCTTAAGTGACTCTTCACCCTAAAAATTAATCTCTAGGGGGGAAAAAATGAATTGAATCCAAATAAATTGACATATGGACTTCTGTGGCATATATGCAATTCACTGCACTGAATGTATTGTCTATACAGCCAAACCTTACAGAGCCATTAGGTGGCTAATGAAGGAAAGCAGTTTTTTAGCTGATGATCTTTGAATCAAGGGGAGCTTTTGTTAGGCCTTAAATATAAATGTTTTGCATTGTAAGTCAAAATGGAAACTCTCGCAAAATGTAAGCTAATGACAATAAGTATGCTGCAACTCAAAATACATTATAGATATTTTGAGGTAATGAAAGAAGATGTACTTTCAAACAGGGCCGGTGCTAGCCATTTGGGTGCCCTAAGCACAATGCTTGGCGGTGCCCCCCCCCTCCCCTCCCCAACCAACCACCCACCCACCCACCCACCAACCAAAGAAATAACTACCATTCAGAATTTCTTAGTTAGGTTCTCTTTACTTCCAAAATAACTGCTGCAAATGAATAATTGGAACTGAACAATGTAAACACAGAAAGTTAAAAGTTCAAAAAAAGTTTAGTGCAAATAACAGTATAAGTGTATGAATTTTTATGAAGTATGAATTTTAAAGTGCACATTTTAAACTGCAAATAATCATGCATAACTGCACAGTAGAAATTACTCAACAGAGGGAATACATCTCTATAAAGGAGACCATTCTGCTATTCTATAGAACTATATTAAACATTTTCACTACCATCAGTTGTCAGAGGCCCTACAGAGGCACACGCCTACATTTCCTAGCTGCAAAATCAGCTATCAGTCATCATATGACAGTTTCTGAGCCAAGTCCCCATTGATGCTGATGACAGCCAGACCACTTAAAAAAAGCGTTCCTGCCCCACTGATGAACGCAGGTACGTTTTGATGAGTTTGAGCTTTGAAATATATATAATTTTACTATATACAAAATAATTATACACAGTACACACACATATATCATGTAGACACAAACTTTTATTTTGGATGCGATTAATCAAGATTAATCTTTTCCCAGCCCTAATAAATTTGACAACTCTGTGAATATGAAAATATACAAACACTGAGATTGTGGGGGTTTTTTTTCTAATTGCATTTTCACCAACAGATGTCGCTCTTGGCCGAACCTCTTGAAAATGACCGCATGCCATAGTACAACAACGAAAAATCTTTATCTAAGCGGTCTAATTTGGCAAAATCACATCACGTTCAGTTGCAGGGTTTTTCTAAAGTTCAGACTGAGGCAGATAGACATTGTATTGAAGCGAAGAAATTACAATAGGGAACGTTCTGCACTAATAGCTATATGCACCACGTGACACATCTGTAACGTACGGGGAAAATTAGCTTTATTTGTCATTCAAATATGACGATGAGGACCCCAACGATTGGCCTTCCTTTCCTGCTCAAACAAACTGCATCTTTTAACAGCCCAAGTTTCACAATTTTCCCCGGACCCCGTTAAAATAAAAGACACAGTTGGGGTATTTTTTTAGATCTTAAAAAAGCATTCGACACTGTTAACCATGATATCCTACTAGAGAAACTGAAAAAAAATATGGTGTAAGAGGAGTAGCTCATTCTTGGATAAGTAGTTACTTAGAAAAAAGGTATCAATATGTCCAAATAGATAATTGCAAGTCACAATTGTTGCAAGTGACATGTGGGGTTCCCCAAGGCTCTGTGCTGGGCCCATTGCTTTTTCTGTTGTACATCAACGACATATGTGAGGCTTCCAAAGTATTAAAACTGATATTATTTGCGGATGATACAAACTTATTTTGTTCTGGTGACAATCTGAAACAACTTTTGGATACAATGGAAAAAGAAATGGTACTGCTAAAAAATTGGTTTTGATTTGAATAAACTAACATTAAATATAAGTAAAACAAATTTATTGTGTTTGGTAATCGTTTACCGAACACAAGAGGTAAATTAATGATTTAATGAAATTGAAATAGAAAGGGTGTCGGCAATTAAATTTCTTGGGGTGATAATTGACAATGACTTAAATTGGAAGCCCCATATATCCTATACTAAGAACAAGATTTCAAAGTCAATTGCAATATGATATAAAGTTAAAGACTTATTAAATGAAAAATCATTATATACCTTGTATTGCTCCCTAGTGCTTACATACATTACTTATTGTGTGGAAGTATGGGAAATACATACAAAAACAAAATACCAATTCAATATTTATGCTACAAAAGAGAGCCATACGAATAGTAAAGAAAACCAACTATAGGGAGCCAACAAACTCCCTATTTATTGAACTAAAGGCCCTAAAGTTTAAAGAATTAGTAGAACTAAAAACATTACAAATTATGTACAAAGCAAACAATCATCAATGCCAGAAAGTATCCAAGGGTTGTTTACAGAAAGAGAATGTCAACATGAATTTAAGGGGAACTTGTATGTTTAAAAAGAACCCAAGTGAGGACCAATGCAAATACTATTGTATTTCAGTTAAAGGTGTAATTCTATGGAACAGCTGTCAAGAGGAATTAAAAAATATGTGGGTCACTTAGCAAGTTAAAGAAGCTATTTAAGAATAAAACACTGAAACTATATGAAACTATTTAAAGAGTGATAAATGAAAGCGGCTTTTTGTTGTATTTTGGATTGTGGAACTGTATTGATTGGCAAAAATAATGGTTATTGTAGTCTAGTTATACTAGTTTGTCAACAGTATATTGATGTAAAACAACCAGTTTTTTTTCTTTATTTTTATTTGTTTATTTATTAAAAGATGAGATGTTTTTTAAAAAGGGTAGGCATTATAAGCAAGAGCTTCAGCCTACACCTGTTCAGACTAATGTAAAATATGTTGTTGTACATTAGCTCAGTTGTGTTGAACCTAAGTTGTCCGTCGGAAATAAACTAAACTAAACATTCAAACTCAACAACATGCAGGGCTAAGAGCCCCGGATCTTTTTGCACTACTAGCGACGCGGACGCGCCGACGCCCCTGGACATGCATACTACACGCAAGGGCTATAAAACTAACATTTTTATTTAAAACATTGTCTTACCTGCAAGCGACGCGCGAGCATCATCCCGCTGTCTCTTCTTTTTTTCTTTTTTCCCGCCCCCGACTCTTGGTGCCTTTTCGAGGCCATGTCTTAGGTCGGTGTCTTCCAAATTTGACATTGATTGAGGCATAATCGAACAGACCACTGGGAGGTGGGGAAAGGGGGGCACCAGAGGGAGACTGGCACAGAGATTCACCTTTTTCTCGACTAATTTGGTCTAGGCCTATATTACTTTTGTATTGCTTTTGTATATTAACATGCGCTTTAGAAATATTTTATTTGTTATTTATAACTAGTAGCCTATTGTGATGATTTTTTTCACGACCCAGATTTTTTGGTGCCCCCCCCAAGCACTTGGTGCCACACGCTCAAAGAGTAACTTGATTTCTCCCACACCGCGCTCCTTCCTCAAAAGCTAAAGTAGTCAGGAATCAATAAGCAGTTGTTCCTCGGTTCATTTGTGAAGTATTTCAAGGACAAAACTCAAGAACGATCACAGAATTGTCACTGAACACTTTCCGGCGGAGAGCAACAGAAACAAAAATAAATCACGGCTGACAGCATGCTTTTGGAGACATGCCTTGCGGTTTTAATATATGATTTTTACTAAAAAGGTTTCTAATACAAGTGAATGAGATAATTCATCAAAATGGCGTTCAGCGTTGAGACTCATTAAACTTCCAGTGATTGATGTAAATGCAATGCAGTGTGTTCATAAAATGGTTAGTGGTCATTTGTGATTTTTTTCAGTATAACCCATATTCTGTGCATTCTTTATATGATTAAAGTTGTTGCCCAATGACTTATCTTCATGCAGTTATCCCTTATTTCTCCGTTGCTAACAGCAAACAAAGAAACTTTAAAATATGAGAAGCTTGTTGCAAAACTTCCCCAACATTGAAGTTTACCATCATAAAGCGGCATCCATCTCCCTCAGATATGAATCTTAATTCCCTGCATCACAAGAAATGGATTCTCTTGGGACTAGATGATTTGATCGCCCCTCCATTAACTTCCAAAAGATTGTTTTCTTTTTCTTTTTGGCTTACGGCTCTTGCATATGCTCCCGCAACTGAATCTTGTGTATAGTTTCCCTCTCAGCAGCTTGTCTTGTCCTGTACAATGGGAGAGAAGCGTGTCTCTTTCCATCTGCTTGGCTGCGTCGTGTTATCACTGCCAACACTAAAGCTGGAAGAAACCAGCACAAGATAAATCTGCTGCCTTTGTTGTAGCTTCAAGCAGACACAGGCGATATGGACCACACATCTACCAAGACTCTCATGGTACAATATTTTTCACAATGCTTAATCTTGAGATAAAGTCTGTGAAAATACCACTATACTGAAGACAGGGTTCCAAGGTAAATCTGTCAGAATATAGTGTAATACTGTTAGAATCTGATGAATGAATAGTATTTACTGGATAAAATAGCAACATGCTTTTTGTACTACCTTCTTTTGCTGAGAAACTGCACATTAGTATCGATATCGCTGCACCCCTGTTTATTAGTTAGAACATTTCTAACTCAATATTTTGACTAATTGCAAAAGCTGAATAATAGATCAAAGCCTACTGATTAATCAGTGAAATATTTGTTGATCAATTGATTAATCGTTCGGATAATTGTTAGATTCATTGATTATCAAAATAATTTTTGCTGTCGTTTGTTGCAGCCCTACTGCACATTATACGTCACTGTTTGCAAAGTAACCTACAGAAAAACTTGAACATGATAACCAAGAGGGCTGAGGCAATAATCAACAAACTTGAGTCAGTGAAAAATAAATAAATAAAATTCACTGACTTAGTGTATATGCAGCACTGGGAGTCAGGGACTGATTCTGATTCATTTAGTTGGTTACTTTTTGTTAGTATCTTATATTCTTTAAAAAACAGTTTGGTTGTGGTTAAACTACATTAAATTACCATATAACCTGGAAAGCTAGTAGCTTTCCCAACACTGTTACACATTAACGTAAGGGAGAATGTGTTGACAAATCAAGGAAGGCACAGCTTTAAGAAGCGTATGGAAAACCACTATGCCATCTGACAGCAGGCTTAATAAATGTCTTTTCTACTCACACTTGGGATTTTCCAAGAGAACTACGTTATAGGACCCGAAGCTGCAAACTCTCCAGTAATTAAATCTGGATTTGAATCATGTGCAGCCTGGAATAAACTCATACCTGAGCAGCAGATGTGTAAGCGCACAGATTCACATTGACAGCTTTGCCCAAGGGGCCGCACATAGGCAATCGAGTGGGAGATTGTTGCACTTCATGATGCCGTGTTTGCTTAACACCTTTGGGAAATATCAAGCACAGTTCTACAGACGGTTTCAACCACTTCAAAGAGTAAATACAGTAAAGGGGGGCGTGAGGAAGAAACAAACATGAAGATTGGTCTCATATCTCTTAAAAAGTCAATGTAATTTTACTTCTCGTTGACAAGAAAGCTTAACGTTCCTACATCAGCATTAAAAAGCAGTTGTTGCCTTTGAAGATACACATTTATGCCAATGTATGATTTAATATCAAAAGCATGCCACATACATTTTAAGAAGCATCTAATATAGCACTCCATTGGGCTGAGAACAAGTAAAAGATGTAGTTTTATTGAACTTCTAAGTCTTTCAAGTCAAACAATATTACACAAGATGTTACAATATTACATTAGATATACTGTATAGATATCGATAAACCAGCATTTTTACTAGTTTTATTTTTAATATTAATGTACATTTTTATACTATATTATTATCTGTATTAATTAAACATTCATCTGCCAGGCAGTAGGATCACTTAAAATCAATTAAGGTGATTAAAGTGGTAAAACTGTGACCGTTAAGGGACCCATAATACACAAATTTATACAGTCAGCCTTTCCGACTCTCCTGATAATACTGTTCATCAGTGGTCCACGGTCTAAAAGTGATGACATCAATAGACTGCTGTGTTGGCAAAGCGAGGAGGAGTTGCCAGGAGTCTTTTATGGTTTGCAGATTCAGTTCTTCTTAGCTATTCACCTTCATCAGAGGACATAGTTCAGGACTCGAAGAAAAATCAATTGAAAAAAATATAATGAAAATCATTACTTGATGGTATTGTGAGTAGATACATTGATTCTGACTCACACAAAAAGTCATCTGTCTTTTTCCTGTCAAATTTTCTAGTCAAAGTGAAAGAGAGTTGGTCCTTCCTCCGAGGTCAAACAATAAACCTGACATGTCAAACATTTCTTCTCTCATACAATCAGAAGCAGTGAGATGAATCAAGATGACTTGCACTCAGATGAAAAAACATGCAAACGCTCTACCATGTTCTGGAGTGTGTTTTGTTCCTCCTTTTATCACAATACACACTCAAGTGCACAAAAACAAGTATGTATATACAGTATACTGAAGAGAATCTGGTGTTTGTCCCTTAAGTGACTCTTCACCCTAAAAATTAATCTCTAGGGGGGAAAAAATGAATTGAATCCAAATAAATTGACATATGGACTTCTGTGGCATATATGCAATTCACTGCACTGAATGTATTGTCTATACAGCCAAACCTTACAGAGCCATTAGGTGGCTAATGAAGGAAAGCAGTTTTAAGCTGATGATCTTTGAATCAAGGGGAGCTTTTGTTAGGCCTTAAATATAAATGTTTTGCATTGTAAGTCAAAATGGAAACTCTCGCAAAATGTAAGCTAATGACAATAAGTATGCTGCAACTCAAAATACATTATAGATATTTTTGAGGTAATGAAAGAAGATGTACTTTCAAAAGCTAAAGTAGTCAGGAATCAATAAGCAGTTGTTCCTCGGTTCATTTGTGAAGTATTTCAAGGACAAAACTCAAGAACGATCACAGAATTGTCACTGAACACTTTCCGGCGGAGAGCAACAGAAACAAAAATAAATCACGGCATGACAGCATGCTTTTGGAGACATGCCTTGCGGTTTTAATATATGATTTTACTAAAAAGGTTTCTAATACAAGTGAATGAAGATAATTCATCAAAATGGCGTTCAGCGTTGAGACTCATTAAACTTCCAGTGATTGATGTAAATTGCAATGCAGTGTGTTCATAAAATGGTTAGTGTCATTTGTGATATTTTTTCAGTATAACCCATATTCTGTGCATTCTTTATGATTAAAGTTGTTGCCCAATGACTTATCTTCATGCAGTTATCCCTTATTTCTCCGTTGCTAACAGCAAACAAGAAACTTTAAAATATGAGAAGCTTGTTGCAAAACTTCCCCAACATTGAAGTTTACCATCATAAAGCGGCATCCATCTCCCTCAGTATGAATCTTAATTCCCTGCATCACAAGAAATGGATTCTCTTGGGACTAGATGATTGATCGCCTCCATTAACTTCCAAAAGATTGTTTTCTTTTTCTTTTTTGGCTTACGGCTCTTGCATATGCTCCGCAACTGAATCTTGTGTATAGTTTCCCTCTCAGCAGCTTGTCTTGTCCTGTACAATGGAGAGAAGCGTGTCTCTTCCATCTGCTTGGCTGCGTCGTGTTATCACTGCCAACACTAAAGCTGGAAGAAACCAGCACAAGATAAGATCTGCTGCCTTTGTTGTAGCTTCAAGCAGACACAGGCGATATGGACCACACATCTACCAAGACTCTCATGGTACAATATTTTTCACAATGCTTAATCTTGAGATAAAGTCTGTGAAAATACCACTATACTGAAGACAGGGTTCCAAGGTAAATCTGTCAGAATATAGGTAATACTGTTAGAATCTGATGAATGAATAGTATTTACTGGATAAAATAGCAACATGCTTTTTGTACTACCTTCTTTTGCTGAGAAACTGCACATTAGTATCAATATCGCTGCACCCCTGTTTATTAGTTAGAACATTTCTAACTCAATATTTTAACTAATTGCAAAAGCTGAATAATAGATCAAAGCCTACTGATTAATCAGTGAAATATTTAATGATTAATTGTTCGGATAATTGTTAGATTCATTGATTATCAAAATAATTTTTGCTGTCGTTTGTTGCAGCCCTACTGCACATTATACGTCACTGTTGCAAAGTAACTACAGAAAAATTGAACATGATAACCAAGAGGGCTGAGGCAATAATCAACAAACTTGAGTCAGTGAAAAATAAATAAATAAAATTCACTGACTTAGTGTATATGCAGCACTGGGAGTCTGGGACTGATTCTGATTCATTTAGTTGGTTACTTTTTGTTAGTATCTTATATTCTTTAAAAAAACAGTTTGGTTGTGGTTAAACTACATTAAATTACCATATAACCTGGAAAGCTAGTAGCTTTCCCAACACTGTTACACATTAACGTAAGGGAGAATGTGTTGACAAATCAAGGAAGGCACAGCTTTAAGAAGCGTATGGAAAACCACTATGCCATCTGACAGCAGGCTTAATAAATGTCTTTTCTACTCACACTTGGGATTTTCCAAGAGAACTATGTTATAGGACCCGAAGCTGCAAACTCTCCAGTAATTAAATCTGGATTTGAATCATGTGCAGCCTGGAATAAACTCATACCTGAGCAGCAGATGTGTAAGCGCATCACATTGACAGCTTTGCCCAAGGGGCCGCACATAGGCAATCGAGTGGGAGAGTGTTGCACTTCATGATGCCGTGTTTGCTTAACACCTTTGGGAAATATCAAGCACAGTTCTACAGACGGTTTCAACCACTTCAAAGAGTAAATACAGTAAAGAGGGGGGCGTGAGGAAGAAACAAACATGAAGATTGGTCTCATATCTCTTAAAAAGTCAATGTAATTTTACTTCTCGTTGACAAGAAAGCTTAACGTTCCTACATCAGCATTAAAAAGCAGTTGTTGCCTTTGAAGATACACATTTATGCCAATGTATGATTTAATATCAAAAGCATGCCACATACATTTTAAGAAGCATCTAATATAGCACTCCATTGGGCTGAGAACAAGTAAAAGAATGTAGTTTATTGAACTTCTAAGTCTTTCAAGTCAAACAATATTACACAAGATGTTACAATATTACATTAGATATACTGTATAGATATAGATAAAACAGCATTTTACTAGTTTATTTTTAATATTAATGTACATTTTATACTATATTATGATCTGTATTAATTAAACATTCATCTGCCAGGCAGTAGGATCACTTAAAATCAATTAAAGGTGATTAAAGTGGTAAAACTGTGACCGCTAAGGGACCCATATACACAAATTTATACAGGCAGCCTTTCCGATATATCCTGATATACTGTTCATCAGTGGTCCACGTCTGACTATAATGCTCCATGACAGTCTAACTCAAGTGTATATAAGAAGAATGAAAAAAAAAAGACTTATTCAGGATGAAAATGTAAGCTCTGGGTAATGCAACAAGCTAGCTAACCTTGTGAATTGTTCTTCATGTGTTTTAGTTTTTCCCATTAGATTAGACTTCCCATCCCAAATTCAAACACTGAAAACATTTTACATGATGGTTCAAATAAACAGGATTCAAATGAAAGACACTTCTTTATTTATTTTAAATGTGTATTTAAGTACTTTAAAGCACTAAAATTTAAATGTGCAGAATAAAAGAAGAAACTAAGAGCAACTGAGAAGAGAGAAATATCCACTATAAAGAGTGAAAAAACATGATGCTTTGTATGAAGTCCAATGGTTTGCCATTGAAAATGTGATTTCATCTTGTATGCAGGGTCTAAAAGGTCAGGATGTTCAAGCTGAGACATTTTTTTCTTTTAAATATGTATCAGTTCATTATGAAATGACCTAGAAAACTACATGACATAACTTATTAGAATAAACATGAGAAGATAATTTATAACATCACACACTAGCCATTTGTAAGCAACTCATATAGACCTACTGTAAATGGCAAGAAATAAATGATTAATGGTAAGGACTCTTAATCCCTTGCTTATTTAGTGTTCCCGAGATTTATGTCCGCCTGACACCCTTGATAAACCTTAATAACCCACCCCAGTGTAATTGGTTACTGGAACATTAACCCCAGGTACAAAGTGCAGATCTGTGAGGCTATTAGCAAATGCCTTTCATAAGACTTTTGGTCTGTTAAGGTTAATATCAAATGCATGATAATTGAGCAGCTCTTTTTTTTTGTAAAGAGATCCCAAAACCACATGTCTCCTTTCTAAAAAATAAAAAAGACAACTAAAAGTCAAACTCCCTGAGAGAGTGATATGAGACCCTTGAAATGAAATCAATAGCTTTCCACTTGCATCACAAAACCCATACTTCAACTGCAGGCCAAATTACCATTCAAACATATCCTTCATCAAAAAAGGACAATACACTGGCAGTGAAAGATAATAATGCCAACAAAGTGGCATTTTACAATACAACCTGCCAATACTATCCAGCTGATTCACTCCAGACCAGCTCTCTTTGTCTTTGCTCACTGATAAACAAAATCAATAACTTACACTTAATATGTTGTGAAACTGACACATCTACTACAGCATGTTTCCCTGGTTTTTTTTGTTTGTTTTTGCAGAGAGCTCACTGTGTCAGAGAGATCAAGTAACTTTTGCGGTTCACCGTCATTAGTCATTTTATGGCATTTAATTTCATTGCAAAATATTTTGCTGTAAAAGAATTGCTTAATGGAAACAAATTATAGCGCTTCTCTTTTCGTCAATTCACATTACAGATTCACCTGGGAACACAGCACATGTTTAGATGGGTTTTATTCAGCTGTAATGAAGGGAAAGGATGTACATGTGGATAGAAAGAGAAAATAAACCAAAACAAATCGCGCTCTACCAACTGTGCAATTGCAATTGCTTATATATATATATATATATATATACATAAAAAAATAAATTTAAAAAAAGCATTACATTATTTAGTTTTAAAAGAAAACTTGTTCGTCTTCATTTTGAACCGAATATGTAATTTCCAGAAATGTTGGCTGGCAGCATTTAGTTTGGAGCACTTATTGTAAAAAAAAAAAAAAAAAAAAAAAAAGAGAGAAAAAAAGTCAATATTTATTCATGTTTCATTATGCATCTACTCAAAACTAACAAAAAAAAAAACCCTAACGCAAGCTTATCAAACAAGTAAAACATCACTCCTATCAGAAGCATAAAACCATTTAACTGCACAGCTGAGAGCATCACAAGTCCTAACAAAAGAAAAATAAATGTTATTGGGCTTTGATGCATAGGTATTCAAGGTTTTTGCACAGCCAAGTGCACTTTTAAAACACAAAGGTAGGAGATGAAAAATTTATAGCACTACATCATTAAAATTCCTCCACTGTGAATGAAACGAGTTCATCTCGATGCCCCTGGTATTGCAGGGCAGCATGAATAATCATTTTGTCTAATAGCTTGGACAATTCAAATAAAATCTTAATCCAGAAAGTGATTTAAAAAATACAAAGAATTACAGAGATATAGAATCTGTAAGAATTTTATACACTTCTTTCTTAAAATAAAGCAACGAAGTTACGTTTTAAAGTAACAGGTAAGGTTTGTATATGGTCCGATTATTTGTGTGCTATGAAGATGAAAGGTCTTGAGCTGCAATGTTTTGATAGAGTACTTGAAAGCCACAGACAGCCTATGTCTAGTCTTTATGAAAACACATCCATAATTTACTCAGGTGTGTCTTTTGAATTGAGAGCTGTATACTCTTTAAACATTCAGTTATATAAAATGTCTCAAACAATATTTAATAAAAGCTTTTCCTCCATAATAGTGCTTATGTCTTGCTCCAAATATTTTTATCTTCAACTGATTCAATTCTGGATTTGACTGTCAGGCAAAAAGTTCAGAATACACTAATACCCTAGCACAGCTTTCATAAAGATTACATAGCATAATAGAATATCCTCTGATGTGTTGTGGGAAGACATTGCTATGTCTTTCACTTTAAAAACTTGAGACAACAGAATTGTAGCTAAGTGAAAGTAAAGTCACGGTAAAAAAGATACTTCAGCACAGGAGAACTGTTGGCATCAAGTTTCCTAACTTGATTTGGATATGTTTACATGGCTCTTCTCTATCACCACTATCCATTATCACCACCCAAACAGTAATCAATCTGTACTCAAAAGCAACAAAATCCAGTTTTTACACTAGTGCACTAGAGCCTATGGTACTTTGTTCATGAACCTACCTGTATTTACAAGAGATACAGTAAAGACCAAGGGATCAAATGTTTTCAACAAGCGAATGCTTATTACATCCAAAATGCAATCTAGTGATTAAGCAAATGTCAATCAATAGGTGACCAGAAATATATTTTAGATAAAACTAAAACTATTTATCATACTATGAAATTACTGTATTACTGGATACAGCAACACTGACCCTAACACAGCTTTCATAATGATTACATCTCATAATGTAATCCGCTTTAATGCACTGTACTACATTGTAATGCACTACATTGTTCAAAATATATTTTTCAATTCACAGCAGAAATTGTAATTGACAGAAAGATGTTTTATGAAATCCAACAGTAATGTAGTAACATTGGTTAGCAACTAGTAAAAACCATCACTTGTTTCAAAAAATCTCATATAATATATATAATATAATAATATATAATCTTATATATATATATATATATATATATATATATATATATATATATATATATATATATATATATATATATATATATATATATATATATATATATATATTAACACCCCCAAAAAATCCAAATTGTATTATACATTTCAAAATGGTACAAAGGTCCACTATACTGAACGATAAATGATGAAAACAACTCTGCAAGTTACTTGCTTTTTTACATTTCAACCACAGATGGCGACAGAAAGACAAAAGTTCTGAAGTGCAGCTTTAAAATACCAATGAATATTTTGAATGTTGTAACAGCAGGCCTTCTATTCACCTGTCAATGTCACCCTGAGCACAGCAGATGACGCAGTCACATGAATGGCACCTGTCCATGATTGAAAAACATGGTGTCTCAGGCAGCCAAACCTTGACTCAAACCTAATGCGTTTCTGGGAAGCTATTGATCTAAGCCTCCGGATGCTCCAAGAGCACCCCCCTTGCCTGCTTCTGTGACAAAAGATGCGCACCTGTGTGATTGAGACCCCATTGAGCACTTAAAACATTAGCCAAGGCCCCCGTTATGCGCCGGATTCACTCCAGCGTCTTCAACCTCTTCCCCTTACTTTTCATGATTGTGTACCAAAAAAATGTCCCTCTGGTTTAACTGTTCAAAGGGCCTTTGATGCCTCTGTCACATTCATTTACACTTGAGAATGTCTTTTTCCCCAAGAATTACAGGCATATTGCATTACCATACAATTTGAGGCAAAGTATGGCCTACCAAAGACATGGCGTTCATGACTGCAGCACAATGAACTAACTGTGAGTTCCTTTTACTTTCCTTTTGTCCCTAAAGTTTTCTGCTTTTTACTTCACTTAACAATACTCCCATTCCCAATGAAGCCCTTTGTAAAGGATGTTAAACATGAGTGGCGTAGCTTGATTTCTTTTTTCATTTGTTGAACGATCACAAAGGAAATGCATTGTGTGGAACTTTCTCTCCCAATTGGCTGTGGCAAAATGGCATTTTTTGCTCTGCTGAGCGCTAATCCTACAGTAAGATAAGGCATATTACAGCTAGTACTGCTGGCCCATTTGTGTTTGTACTCCCAAGACTTTGCCAAAGATTTATGAGAGTGGGCTTAAGAATATCGCCCTCTCTGAGAGCCACCAGACAAAAGGCTTTTTAAAAAAGTTCAAATGGCTAATTAATATGATATTTCTGCCAAGGAGTCATACATTCAGAGAATATTGCAAGTAGATGATTAGACTAAGAACAAACACAATAAACGTACTAAATCTTACACATTTTAATTATATATATGGATTATATAACTGCCCCCGTATTTTGCAATCAAGTCAATGGATAAATGTGCGCACAGCTGTTGCTAAACATCCTAATGCTAAACATAAAATGCTTCTTTGTGTAGTCTTTAAACTGGGGTCCATTGCTCCAAAAAATATGAAAAACAGAAACTGAGATTCAAAGCAAAGAAAAAAAAAGCTTTTTAAAAGTATTTGAAAAGCTAAAAAACATATAAGGTATAAGACTGTGTACTTACACTAAGGGAATCAGTGATCAAATCAGTTATGAAAGGAGTTCTTAATTCAAAAACGTTTGTGAAACTCAGCTATTTTTTCAGGCCAAAATGTATTTTAAATATATGCTAAATATACAGTTTGTTGTAAACAGCAGAGCTTAATGAAATAAAAATTGTATATATGCTGTCAAAATTAACAGGTTAACGATTGCAATTAATTTTTTCAACGCATTAAAGATATTTAACACAATTAACACTGGGCGGAGCTAGGGTTGTCGACCCAATTAACAACAGTGATAGTGATAGTGACGTGACATACAGCCAAGTATGGTGACCCAGAATTCGTGCTCTGCATTTAACCCATCTAAAGTGCACACACACAGCAGTGAACACACACCCGGAGCGGTGGGCAGCCATTTATGCTGCGGCGCCCGGGGAGCAGTTGGGGGTTCGGTGCCTTGCTCAAGGGCACCTCAGTCATGGTATTGCCGGCCCGAGACTCAAACCCACAACCATAGGGTTAGGAGTCAAACTCTCTAACCACTAGGTGCAGACGCAGAATGACCACATGAAACAGGAGACTTTTCAGTCTCACACTCCAACTTCGCCAGGCGCTAGTCAAATAAGTGCGGAAAAGGTACAGGTAACAAGGGAACTGTGGTCAGATGAGATGTTGTCAGGCCATATGTCAGTAAAAAAAAATTCCTGTCCTGTCAGCCATTATACTGTGCTCACAGCATGTGCTCTTCAATTACATGCATAAATGCAGCGTTATGAGCTATATATAATTAAATTTTTAAAGTGCAAAAGAAACTATGAGCACCCACTGTCATAGTTATGTTGTCAGTTAAGTCCTGAAGTTACCAAAAAGGTGATTAAAGCTGCCTTAAATCTGTGCATGCATTTAAGTATATGAGTCACATTTAAGAACATGTCTCTGAAATGCAGTGATTTTCAAAACTGTCCTGGAGCACCCCAGCATTGTCTTCCTCATCTAACACACCAGATTTAACTCATCAGCTCATTAGTAGAGACTTTAAGACCTCAAGTAGGACTGAAAAGGTAAAGAGTTGTGAGAAAATACGATGTATGTCAGAAGGGCAATAAGGGCAATAAAATACATATACAATCTTAAATACAATGCAATTTTTATTTATACTGCACCTAGGAAGCACTCATTACCAATGGACACTGTTTAAGGGCATACATATAAATATATATTTTTGGCAAATTTTTAATTAATTTTTATATATTTTTATCTTGGTTGAAAAAGGGTGTGAAAAGCGCAAAAAAACGAACAAAAAAAAAAACATTCTGCATCACCTCTCCCCTCCAGAATGAAGCCACAGAAACATCCATTAGTGAGATTGTTTTCCTGCATCACCCGCAATACACAGAGTAACAAGTTGCTCCCAGCCTGAAGACCCAAAGGGCCTTTGCTGTACACATCACCTAGAAATTTGATTTCTTCCTTTTTCATTTCACTATAGCTTGTTTTTGTATTGTTGTTCCCTTGTCTTTCTTCTTTTGTTCTCAGCTTTTTGCTTTAGTTTCAAGAAGACATTATGTCATTCATTTGTTAATGCTGTCACATAAGTTGCAGGCGTGATGTAATGCTTAAAAGGGACACCTGCAAGACGCTGTTATCTGGAGAAAAACTGGGCGGCCTTTCAGCATATATTAACCAAAGCAATTTTTAAATCACTTCTACCATTTGCAAAGTCCTTGGAGCATGTCATTAAATTAAAATCAGCGACAGACCTGCAACAATGGGACTCAATAATTGCGATATGAATTGAGTGATGCATTATGAATATGTATCAACTTTTGCAGCAAGCAATTATGCAAAACAGAGGTCCTAAAACACAAGGAGCATTTCACACAGGTGGTCATTCCATATTGCGGGTGACCCAGGATGCCAGATCTCCAACAAGACTCTTTTTTATAGGTTGCATCTCACAAGGACCCTCTCATAATGGTGTAATTTACCCATTAATGACACGTTGTCCCTCGTCACTGACTGCACACTGTCATTAATAAGGCCATTTGCATTTGGTGGAAGTCTGCCAGTCGCGGCTCTCCGCCATGTTTGCTGAAAGAGTCTTTTCAAATCGCAGATTGAAATACATGGCAGACTCTCACATACCCGCATCCTGCATGTAGGAAAGTACAGCACGTAGACTGCAGATGTTCTCCACAGTTAAATGTTTTTAAATGAAAATCACAAAATAAATCATCTGTACTGGTTGCTGAGAGAGTCCACTAGGTAGCAATCGTTTCTGAAGTGCCCAACCATCTTGACAGGCTCTATTTTGCTGAATTATGCAGATTCGCATTCATCTTTTTGTTATTGTTATGTAAACGATTTCAGCCATTTCAAGTGGGAGAGTGCGTCAGGCACGCAGCACTTACAGATGGCAGGTATTTAAAGAGGCACTCTACTTTCGCAGCTCATTTACTTTGTGCTTTAATTTTCAGAAAGCTGGAAATGCACTAAGACATTCAAAAAGACATTCACCTCTAAGAGAAAAATAAAACAAACACTCTTTCACAGGCAATTAGCTCTGCCACAACTTTAGCACAATCATATTACCAATGAAATCTACCGAGATGTCACATTTACACAAAAGATGAAGGCTACTGTAATTTCCCCTCATCAAATCACCCACACCTCCCTTGAAAGCTGTTCATTAATCAGTGTCTCTCTCTTACATATTAACATTTGTTTAGCATACTATCAAGCACTGTTACATTTATGGTGTTTTTAAAAGTATTTCCACTGAAATTGGTGCTGGTTGTTTTAGTTCATTCTGGATGGAGGCTTTTTTGACCAAAATAATTAAAGTGAGAATCTATGTGTGGATGGCATTTACCACAGAATAAAAATTATCTACTTAACGGGTCTGTATAAGACGTCTGTTCCCAGCAAACACAGAATGTTCCCTTAATGTTAGCATATGGTTCCTGTTTAGCTTGTTTTGGGAACCAAATAATATTGTTCTAGAAATGGAGGCTCTTATTTCGTAACCAATAACTAACCTTCCCATAATGTTACAGAGCAGTTCACTTTAGACATTCCACTAACTTTAAGTTTGCAGCTACTGTACATGTGAACTTACAGTCAGATATTCAACAGTATCTTTGCAAGTACATCAACTTATTCTACTAACCCTAACATAACAGTCTATTAATACTCTAATGTGAGTTAGTTGACATGTAATTGCAAACTAATGAGAGTTTGTTGGCATGCTGTAGTTGCAGTTAATTATAGATAGTAGAATGTGGACTAAAATGGACTATTGAAATAAAGTGTAACCCATTACAGGGAATTTTTTTTTCCATTTTTTATTTTATTTTTTATTTTTTAAACCTAAACCTAAAGAGGACCTTTTTATAAATTATTTAATGGTTATTTTTAGGTTTTATTTGAACTAACCTTCCTAAAACTTTCTGGGAACCAAAATTAGTTAGCTGTCTTTCTGCCTCTGATTAAAAATAAAAATTACTCGAAAGCAAAAATTAGTTTACATTTTGACCATCTTTTTCCTTTAAACTGCTACTTAATGTTATCACATTGGACTTTGCTCACACAGTATATAACAACTTCCCAAAACATTTTTGACAATGTTTGTACTTTTTCCCCACCTTGTTACACTTGTGGTGTTCCTGGTGGTGCACCTAAGTTTTGGAGTGAACATTACCAAAATTATCCACAAATAATGTTTATTCACTCAAAAACAGTGTATAAGCTCAGATCAATGAAGCCTACAACAAATAGGTTCCAAAAGAAATACTAAACTTGAGCTAATTGAAAGAAAGCAAGTTGACAAAATTGTCAGTCCAACTGAATCCAAGATTTGGTAATAATATAGTATAATGGGTGATTAACAAGCAATTTTTATAAGTCCATTATTTTTTGACCTGGAACACAAAATTAGGGAAGGATTTTTTTCTGCATGGCACAATACTTGAATGAAGTAATGAATGAAGTGACATATTAATGATAATGCTAAATGATAATGAGTATACTGTACATTTCTAGTCTGGTTGGTATTTAAACCTTACTGATGGGGCTGTGGCATACATAAGACAAAAAAAAAGGGTAAAACAGCTGGTCTAGAATAACAAAAGTAAAAGCTATCTACCATTTTATTTTTCCTTTTCATTACTTTTTTAATGAGATAAGGGTGTGATGTGCTAACTCTAGGAGGATTCTTACACTCCTTGAATACAAGAACCACCTCGTTAGTTTGAAAAATCAGTTCTTGTGAGTTGTGTCTTTTAAGTCACTGAGAACAATGAGAAACATGGAAGTATAAATCCGGTGTGGAATACATTACAGAAATGGTTCAATATAAATCTCAGGCTGATGCACACACTCTCATATCTACGATTACACTCATTCTTTGGATGAGACTTCACATTATCATGCAGCTACTATACTGGCTAATAAATAAGCGGTTGCTGACGTGAACTTTTAGAATTAATCTTTTAGAGTTAAGTCTCGCTTATATTATCCTTTTTATCTCCCCTGCTTTTCCTACTGTGGTAAAAGTGGGTTATGTTTTTACTGCTCACTGCAAAAGCATTAAGTATTAAGCCACTGATGGGGCCAGGGAAAATAGAGTCAAATCTGAAATCAGTCAGAATCATGCGCTACCACCCAGTATAACAACATTCTGTGAGCTTTACTTCTTACTAGAGAATGACAATTAACCAAGTTTGCTAATGAGAAAGTTATGGCAAATTTCTATCATTGTGTAGGTCTATTAATCAACAAGACCTCTAAGACGACAAGCTACCATAGCAACGCAAGCATGCAGACTGCACAAGATGTTAGTATTCCCATGCAGTAGGCTAAGGAAGGTTTTTTTGTTTTGTTGTTTTTTTGTGGTGAAGGCCATGCTTTGAAATCCCTCTACTGTAAGGTAGTAAACTCAGCATTTCTGTGTAGCACAGTGTCACACAATCCTGTTTTAAAGATGTAATGAACATACAAATTACTGCATTTCATGCAGTGTCATTTCAGTATTATTTATTTACTATATTATAAAATTTTATACACAGTTTTCATTTTAATTTTAGTTTAATTTTTAGTAAATCTTTTGTTTTGTTATATTTGTACACTTCAATTTTTATTTCAGTTTTAGTGATTTTAGTACTTCACCTTTATTTCAGTTGCCAAGGCAGTATTTCTAAATTTCGTTTTAATCTTTTCATCTAATATTTAAATTTAATTTCAGCTTAAATAATGAAATTTCAGCTTTTCAATTTCAACAAACATTTTTTTTTCATTATTGTTTAATTTATTATTAAAATTGTAACATTAAAAACATTTATTTCATGATACATACTTATATGATTTACACTATCATAACATGCTTGTCATTAAACCAATGAAACTCTACAAACTATGATATGCAGTGAATGCAAAAATACATTATTTGTGCTTTGTTTAATTTAATTTAAAGAGTGAAAGAGACATTAAACAGACATTACACATAACTGGTCGAAGCTGTTTTCTATGTTTTGAAGACAGAATAACAACAACAACAACAATAATAATAACACTGTTATTGTAAATCAAACCGAGCCGAGAGAGAAATCAGCCTAGAGGACAGTTATATTGTCTTATAGTTGCTCTTTCAAACTTCAGGAGTGTTTATCAGATATGATTTCTTTAAAAATCAGCTTGGTCTCAGATGTTTCCTCTTTAATTTCTTTGTCAAGTGAAAAATATTAAATCATTGTTGACACACAGTACAGTAACATACAGTATAGTGCCATAAAATTAATGTGGCAAGCAAAGCTCAAATTTGGGAGGAATCTGATGAGAAATGTTTGTTCATATGTTCTCTAATTTTGATTGCAAACTTAACAAATCTCAGCACAGATTGAGACATTTATGAGATATCTTCTGAACATCTGGAGATAATTGCGAGATTACTGGAGTATGTCTATCAGGAAAAATAATAGAGAGCAAAAGCATTTAATGTCACTGCTTTCTTAAAGAAGTAATTTTTCTTTCATATGAAAGCATGGGATAAAGATCTGTGACAGTCAAAGAATTAGTTGGTCAGAGCAATTAGACATTTTCACAGTGAAACGCTGGGTATTCCCACAGTCTTGATTTCATAATAATTGACCTAATCTACTGAAAAGTTGTGGGTCAGTGATGATGTGTGATTAGCCACATGCAGCCTGGACTAGTGCTGGAATTCAGTGGAGGTGACACTGTGTGATCCTCTCTGACAGTCTGAGAGTGACTGCAGCTGTCCTGTGTCACAGCGAGATGCAGGACCAAATCAGACCATGACTGATGGGGCTGAAATGGACTGTCACTGAAAGGTGCCTGAAAATTGGCTGTTTGAGACAGACTTTACTCAGCTGGTGAAGAAAGTGCATCTGCCACTGTGACTTTTGGTTAATGGATGTGAAGGTCTCCATTTTTTGCACTTGGAAAATTATGGTGCCCAGAATGTTTTGATCATGTCAACAACCGGACCATTTACTTCAGGGGAGGCCAGTGGAGTCCAAAGCTAAGATTTGGTGGTGTTCGAGCTGTTACCACTGCTCAATGGACAAGTTGTGCAGCCTCTCTCCAGAACATGAACTTATTCTCAGAGATGAGTCTAAACAGGTACACGTCATCAGAAAACATGATAAGCTTCACCCAAGCCCTGCAAAAAAGCATTATTTATCTGAGAAATGTAGCTTCACTGCTATATATAATGCACTGCATACCCAGGCCGTCTGAGAGAATGAGTTCACGGGCTTATTAATATAAACATGATTATAAGTTGATCATTTTTCATTTGAGATGTGACTTAAAGCTTAATAAAGTGTTGGGAATAAGTATGTAAAATTATTTATTTGAAAACAACTGTAATTGTCTGTAAATCTACATCAGTTATGGTTGCTTCTGGGCGAGGTTTCTCCAAACAGTCCAAAACAGTTTTAAACAAATATGTTGGAAGATTCTGATGTGAGAGAACAACAGATGGACCTGGCAATATGGATAACATGGGGAAAGTGGTAATATGGATTATGGGCTTGTATTTTGGTTAGAATCGACAGTTTAAAGTTAAAATTCCTTAATGACAGAATTGTTTCTTACAAACATGCAGCTTTGTTCTACAAGATGTTAACTGATGGACTGGAGTCATGTAGATTACTTGTGGATTATAGTGATGTTTTTATTAGCTGTTTAAACTCTCATTCTGATGGCACCCATTCACTGCATATAATCCATTGGTCAGCAAGTGATGTAATTCTAAATATTATGCTAAAAAACTCTTCTACATCTTGGATGACCTGGGGGTGGGTAAATTTTCAGCAACTTTTCAGTTTTGGGTGAACTATTCCTTTAAAATGCATTAAGTGAAGTTAAAATGCAATGTACAAGTAGATGAAGCTGTACTGTACATCAATAATGATTATTTTAATGGCTTTAAAATGCAAGCATCATAAAGTATGTAAATACATCAAAATGGCTCCATGCATATGTTATTACAGCCCAGAATTTAAATGCAACTCTCAATTTTACATGTGAAGCTCATCTTTCTCTGTTCCTGGCCTAAATCATAAAGGGTTGGACATTGTTCCTGTATAAACTGAGATTTTACATCAAGAATATGAAACAGAAATGGTGACATTTCTGAGCAGCAGTGCGTTTAAATGATCTAACATGAATTAATAATCAGACAAAATATATTGCTGAATCATTCAACCTATGAAAATGTATATACTGTTAGTGATTTTGTGAATGGGTTTTGAGATGATCAAACTGCAAAATCCAGAATACACTCAGCAGTAAATATATGAGATCTCATGAAACATTAAAGATTGAGCAGAAAAACAGAACCTGAAGTCTGTGAAATTCTGGCAACCCATGAAAAAAGAGACAGGTTCTTGATCTCTTGTATGATCTCTCCTGTGAGGTGAAAGCAGCCAAGCAGCCAGGCCTCTTTTGAACTGATATGAAAGCATGTCTATCTCTGGCCATCTTTCATCCTGTTCTCTACAATCACATGGCTGAGAGTCCCCTTATGAAAGTTTGTCAATAACATGCAAAATCTTTCAACCTTGAGTTTTTCAGTTTCAAAATACATTTATGGGCCAATTCACTAAACTGTTGTGTCACTTTTTGGCTTTTCAGTGCAAAAACCTGCATTATTCACTTATCACAGGGAATTCAGTTAAACTTTTTTCAGTGCAAAAACATTGTCTATTTCTATTATATTAAATAACACTATCACTTTGCGCAGTTCAGTTACCTACTTCAAGAAAAAAATTAATTAAAATTTGCTCCTAATTTACTCACTCGTGTTTGCAGAAGGTGGCATCATTAGTCATCAGGGCTGCCAACTTTCATGCATTCAGCATGAAACTCATGCAATTTACGCTATTCTCACACCACATGTCCATTTTCTCATGCAGTCAAAAGTTTATGCACCCTCATGCACCCTCAGTTTAAACTTTAATTACAGGATATTGGCGAAACAGATTTGGTAAAGGCTCCAGTGCATTTTTGTGTTTGCACTGTGGAAAGCGTCAAAAGTTTCTACTTACATGTTTTTCTAGTATTGAGCAATGCACCCAATCACAAAAATATCTGTTGATTTCTCGAACACCTATGATTGGCCATTGTGCTCAAGTTAGTCAGAATTCACTCACCTCTAAACGCTGGGTTTTTTTTCTGTATTTCTCGCGAATGCTCTTGTTGTAAGAAGTGTAAACATGATGTAAATAAGAGCTTAGTTGATTATAATGGAACATTGTGAGATTGTGATAAAGTGAAGTGAATGACAGCTTTTTATTGATTATATGGAAGTGCTTTTCGCTCACTTTCTAGGTTACATATAATCCATCTAGAGTTTGAATAAATGTTTTGTTTTTCGTGCTGCTAACAGGACTAAGGCAACATACCCTGTACATGCAGCAAAGTTTCAGGAGTGACATATACCCCACATCCATCAAATAAATGCTAAATTGCATAGAAAATTGAAATTGCAGTGACTGACATACTGGTGTGTGCATCATGCAATGTAAATACAGACTCATAGATTAATTGAAAAATATTTGAATTTTTGTAACAAAATATTTTTTAAAGTGGATGAAATTTGTTGTCAAATGTATTTTTAGTGTTCTACTGAAAAGAGTCAGTCTGCACCTACATCTTGGATGGCATGAGGGTGAGTGAATTAACAGAACATTTTCATTTTTTGGGTGAACTATTCCTTTAAAGAGTATTATATGCTAAAAGACTTTAAGGATCCAAAAACTGTAGAGCTTCCACTTATTTTATTATTTTGATACACAAATATGAGTTTGCCACTTGCAAGATTAATTTAAGGTTCCAAAAATGGTGTTTAGCCATCTTTGACTAAACTACAGTAAGATATAATGATGTTCTCATCAAAAGTCACTGGGAATAATCATTTCACAGTGAGAATATATATATATATATATATATGTATATATATATATATATATATATATATAAAATTTGTAATAGAATAAAAAAAATGCTGATGTTTACACATTGTTACTGAAAATCATGACAAAAATACTGATTAAAATTTAAGGAAATAATTGTTGCTGCATAAGTAATACAGGTTATGCAAACATCAGTGAGCATATTTATTCTTCCATTATCAAAGCTCAATAGTAGTATTTTTTTTCTATGATGCAAAAGATAAGCTCTAGGTATTGAGGCAGGTGGACTGACGATCACATCTGTGGAGGCCAGAAGTATCCCACTCCTCCACAGTTTCTGATCAGCACTCCCTGTATCAGATAAGGCCCTCTGGGAGCTCACCAAGAAGCTCTATCATACTGGAGTGCCCTGAAGCTCAAGTCTTATCTGTTGCTGGACCTGTTGAGAATTGAGTCTTTATCTTGCATCAACACTTTGAAAGACGAGAGCAGAACAGTTGAGCTGTGTATCTGGTATTTTATGAGTCACAAGAGAAGGCTTTGGAACGTGCAGCAGAATGTTTTTTTCAGAAGTGCCTGTGGTAAACGAGGACTTTTTTTTTTCTTTCTTGGAGAAAGCATTCCAAAAACGTGGGCTGAGAGAGAGTCATTCTGCAAGCGGATGATTTTGATGGAGCCAGTCAGCTGAGCTGTCTTACATAGGCTCTTTCCACCTCCAGCTTGCTCTCATCCATGATTGCACTGTCTTGAATCCCCTTAAAGTCTGCAAAAACATGCTGGTTGGTGGCCATCTGTAGCGATTACAATGTAAACCTGCCCAATCCACTCAAAGCAGCATTGTCGTGCTTCTAAGATCAAGGGCTCATTCAAAAAGCTTTCAAAAGCTGGAAATGTACTTCCACAGCCAGAAACCTCTGCTGATCAGATGGCCCTGCATTTTCCTTTTTTTAATCTTTCAAACCTAATCAATCATTGTGATTTATGGTGGAAGTAAATAAGCGTTCAATTCTGCCAAGTTTTGTTTTAAGATTACCATTGGTTTATCGTCCCCAGAATCACCTTGGAAACCAAGGTTTGGCATTGGGGTGGATGAGATTTTTTATTGGTAGCTTAAGGATGAAGCCAAAGCCAACTGAAATCAATACGGGGATATTAAGGTCACTGATCAATGTGTCACACTTGATAAGCAACAATGGTGTGGAGCTCACACCTGCACAGGCGCCGCAGATTAACTCTGTAACGATCCACAACAATACTCTAAAAGAGCGGGAACAGACATTCGATAAGTGACACAGCGATGTTTCCTCATTAAGAAGCTGTGAATGAAATTGTCAGGTGCAGTGAGGATTTGTCAATAATATCAAACTAATTCTTAAAGTCACTACTCCGTATCATTCTCCCGGATATTGTTTTTCTCATGGTGTGTGTGGTTTCATCTTGTGTTTGATGCAGAGGACGATCTGTAACAATAGGTTATGGTCCATGCTGTTCCTGTGACAGAATTTAATCTTTCAACACACCCAATTCATGTCATCGCATACTGTTTGGTTATTAAACAGCACAGTTAGCAAACCATGAATTTCTGAAATGCTGCAGATCTGTGTCTCTCAACTGTCAACTCATTCTATATGAACAACAAAACAATGTGGGCTGTGTAAAACATGGAATTTTAAACCAACGCATACCCAGTTTATTAGATAATTATTTATTATTAGATAAACAGTATGGTCAAATTATATGTATATATGTATATGTACATATTATATGTTTTGTCAGTTACATATAAACTTAGTACAATAACGTATTCTTAATTTATTTTGGTATAGCCAATAATTTGGCAAAAAGCATGTAGTTTTTAAAATTTCATAATTTGTATTTTCCTCACACAGTATAAATAGGGATTTATACATAAACATTTTGTATACAGCTGTGCTTATAGGAATTGGGTTGGAGGGGGATAATGATAAAATGTAGGGGTCCTTGGCATTAAAAAAAAGATAATAACAAGGAAAACCCCTTGCCTTAAAACTCCAGAACCACTCAATTATATGAACCATAAAGCTGCTTCACAATCCCCTTTACACAGACAGGAAACCCAGAGTAACACATCACAGACACGCAAACTTTAAAGTACTCATGCACTCACATGATATCCTAAGTGTATAAGGATGTATAAGGTTGTTTAACAAGCCCTTTGATTTAAAAAATATTCAGTGTTAAAATCATATTAACCGTCTGATCATGCAGCCTTGTATGATCAAAGTGTTCATCTGGCTTTTTCTGATTGGACGGGTCTAATAGATCTAAGCAGGGGTCCGGTGTCCTGTAATCATGAGGCTGATGGCAGGCCTGTCTCTCAGTGAGAGCATTTGGAGACCTGCTGGTAGGTAGCTGAACCACCAGGCAATCACTGTTAACATGGGCCAGATCCAGCTAGGTAGAATGAAATCTTTGTGAACAGAAATAATAGGGCTAAAAAAACACAGATTTCACTCTCACTGATCAGCAGCACATGGATTTGATTTTTCTCCCCCTTCTTTTCCTCCCTCCAAAACACATTATTTTCACGAGTCAAACCGTTCTCTTTTCATCAAGGCTTTCAGACGAATATGAGTTACAGGTGGTGCTCAATTGGTAATCTGCATGAATGTACCTGCAACTGTCATTCTTGCTCAAAACGATGTAGGCATCATTAGATCTGTTTTTCGCACTGTGCTTATTTCTTAATAATTTTCATCAACTCTCACTTACCTTTTTCAGATGTCTAACATGGTATTATCTGACTCTATGAAAACCACATTTAAAACCTACATACTTGGACCCAACATTAAATACCAGCATCACTGTACATTAATGTCAAAAATGCACTTAACAAACACTAAGGATATCATCTAAATGTTTGTTAAAAAACAACAAATAAATTATGCAAAACAAAGTTATGTAATAGGCCTATGTTAAGTGCACTATACTGCAATCTAGCATACTTCACTTACTTGCTTCTCTGCTATGATCCAGACACTTGAATTAGCTCTTTTAAAAAACTAAAGTGTGCTTGACTACACTATGTGCATGTACATATGATTTATTGCAACTTCAACCTTTTGAGTTTATTGCTGCTATGATCACTACACAAATATCTCTTTCCAATTAAATAGCAATGACTTTTGTAAAGAAGAAGTTAAGAAGAATCTGTAACAGGCATGATTTGCATAGAATGGAGGGGTGTGCACTAAAAACAATGACAATGACTTAATTTAAATGGTTGCACAATGCTAATTTAGTGAATTAGCCTTTGGAGGCTATAGTCTGCTAAAATGACAAATTCAGAATAGGATACAAAATGCATATCACTCAGGAACACATGCACAGACACTATTACCAAAAGGGGTCAAAATGAACTTATTTTGTCTGTTCTCTCATAATGTTATTATAAACGTATATCTTTAAACACTTATAATGTTATCAAGATTTTTGCATCAAAAAACATAATTCAGAAGTAATAGGCTATTTTCTGTCCTGTTTTGACCCCCCTCATCGGAATGCCCTGTTTGAATATTTGTGGCGGATTATAGACTCCACTGGTATGATTGGCTAACAGTTTCAGATGGAGACTGCTAGGCATGGGCCGAATACTGGTTTCAAGGTATACCACGATTTGAAAATGTCACGGTTTCAAAACCACTAATATTTTCCATTATACCGTTCCTGCGGTATGCGCTGGTTCCCATGTCTCCTCAATGACTGAAAGAGTAGGAATCCCTCATACTGAGTGCAGTGTAGAGACTGACCCCTCCTCCTCCTGGTGCGAGCGAGCGTGTGTCACGTGTGTGTAGGATGGCCGAACTTAAGGCCCGGGTACACTTCACATTCAGCGTTCCTTCCAGTCTCGCGCAGAGCCGCGTACGCACAGCTTTCAAAAGTATACTCAACCGCAGATGAGCGCGGACGGATGAGCTCGACACATGCGTAGTACCAAGGGGTGCGCGGCTGTCTGCGAGCCCTCTTGATGACGGAAATAATGTAATGCCTACGGTCCGCGGACGGCCAAAGTATATGTTGGCCTTTACGCAATCGACAACCGATCGCTTTTGGCCTTATTGCAACTCTCTGTTCTGGACAAAATGTAATTTATGTGAAAATATGAAGTCTGTTAACACAGGCCAGAGACGCTGAAGACAGACGCACAGAGAAAAATACTGTAGCAGGCAGATCACTCACTGTTCATGATGCACAAACTATTGGAAGAAAATCCTTAATATTGATTTGGGGGTTTATGAATGTGTTTCTGAGGGGAGCTGACTGTCTTCTGAAAAGTTTACGTGATATTTTCTTTTCATCTCGTCTCTGTATAATGTTAGTTCATATTAAAGCAGCATTTCAGCACAGCGCAGCTCTGTATCTGGTGTTCCAGAGGCGCCTCCTGCTGTCAGAGAGTGAATCTGCATCTCATTCAGAGCTTCTGCTGTTTCATTCAGACATGTAGTATAATTTCACAAAGCTGGTCAGAACATTCTGTTTTTGCTTCAAATTGGGTTATTATTAAATCAAATGATGTGTATGGTTATTATATAACTAAATGATATTAAATTATATGTATATGAATTATAAAACTAATATTAAATAAATGTAATTACAGATTTAGGTTAAATAAAGATGTCAGTTTTTTTCTTTTTCTTTTTAGGAAACAAATCAAAGAAAAAAATGACTAATTGTACTGTTTCTAATATTCTGTATGTTGTTCAAAAACAAAATATATTGTGTCCAGTGGAATTAAAAAGAAAAAAAATTACCCAGTCATTTAAAAATAACACATTTCAGATCTATAACAACAATACTGTGATACCGTGAAACCGTGATATTTTTGCTAAAGGTTATCATACCGTCAAAATCTCATACCGGCCCATGCCTAGACACTGCTGTGATTTAAAAACGCATAAATACTCACTACATATCAAATGATCAGTAATAACAGACAGAGCAACACATAATAAAAACTCACACTTGTGTGGTGTGACATTATAGACCCAATATATTCATCGTCTTTTAGTTTCAGTCTTTCTGAAAATCCTGCATCGAATTGTGCCTTGTATGTTTGTAAATGAAATAGCAGCAAAATGAAGTGAACAAAGGACCAAGTTCTTACTGACACAGCCTTGAATTTCATTAAAAATAAACTTCATCCATTCTGTCCTAATGTTGGGATCAGAAGGAAGGGGATGCAAAGAATGTTTTTCCAAAACTTGGTACTGAACAGCTTCTTGTTTTCAGAGCATCTTTATCGTTTGGTTTCTGCATAGACCTCTATTTGTTATTTACACTGTTATTTATGTGCGAATCTGTTGGTGGGGCTAAACGGACAGTGATGTAGAAACAGGCGTTGATCTTCTTCAGCGGAGCGGTGTTCAGCCACACTATTACGTCACAAAATGTCACATTCCACAACCTGTCGTTTTGGCAGACTGGCTTCAATATAAGGTGTTTTTAGACTAACGAGAAAGTATTGAGTTCTGAAACTGTTAAAGAACTCTGAAAACTGATGTTTATATAGTACAGTAACCTCATGTCAAAAGATCAAGGGAATTTTGATTGCTTAGTTCATTAACCCTTTAAAGTAAATTGTTTTTAAACTAAGTCTGCTTCATCATTTCAAAAGATGGGCTGGCTTTTATATTACAAAAGCAACCCCAATTGAGTGAAATGTCAACAAATTGTCTTCCTCCTATGTGAATATTATATACACATTATAATTTTACTTACTAACATAATTTTACAATAAACAACAATTAAGTCATTTGAGTTCTGTTTACACTTCTAAAACAAATTATTATCATTCACATCCTTCTCTTCACTCTCTGAGGCAGAAGTCTCCAAACTCATCCTTTCTAATCATCCTACTACTTGTCCGCTTGATCCTATTCCATCTCATCTCCTTCAAGCCATTTCTCCTGCAGTTGTACCTGCACTCACTCACATCATTAACATATCCATCCACACACCAGTTTTCCCCTCATCATTTAGACAGGCTCGTATAACTCCACTACTTAAGAAACCCACCCTCAACCCATCTATTTTAGAGAACTACAGACCAGTTTCCCTTCTTCCTTTCATTGCAAAAACACTTGAACGAGCTGTATTCAACCAAGTCTCTACCTTTCTCACACAGTACAACCTCCTTGACAGCAACCAATCTGGCTTCAGAAGTGGACATTCAACTGAGACTGCCTTGCTCTCAGTTGTTGAACCCCTAAGACTGGCAAGAGCGGAATCCAAATCTTCAATACTTATCTTGCTTGATCTATCTGCTGCTTTTGACATGGTTAACCACCATATCCTCCTGTCAACCCTACTGACAAAGGGCATCTCAGGAACCGCACTCCAGTGGTTTGAGTCTTACCTATCAGATAGGTCCTTCAAAGTATCTTGGAGAGGTGAGGTGTCCAAGTCGCAACATCTAACTACTGGGGTGCCTCAGGGCTCAGTTCTTGGACCACTTCTCTGTCTACATTGCATCATCAGGTTCTGTCATTCAGAAACATGGCTTTTCATACCATTGCTATGCTGATGACACTCAGCTCTACCTATCATTCCATCCTGATGATCCATCGGTAGCTGCTCGCATCTCAGCTTGTCTAACAGACATTTCTTGCTGGATGAAGGACCATCACCTTCAACTCAACCTTGCCAAGACAGAACTGCTTGTGGTTCCAGCAAACCCAATCGTTTCACCACAATTTCACACCATCAAGTTAGGCACATCAACCATAACTCCTTCAAAAACAGCCAGAAACCTTGGAGTTATGATTGATGATCCGCTAACTTTCTCAGAGCACATTGCTAAAACTGTCCGGTCCTGCAGATTTGCTTTATTCAACATTAAGAAGATCAGGCCCTGTCTTTCTTTCGGAACATGCTGCACAACTCCTTGTTCAAGCTCTTGTTCGGTCCAGGCTAGACTATTGCTACGCTCTCTTGGCAGGTCTCCAGCCAGTTCTATCAAAACTTTACAATTAATCCAGAACGCGGCAGCAAGATAAATTTTTAATGAGCCGAAAAGAATACACGTCACACCTCTGTTTATCAATTTGCACTGGCTACCAATAGCTTCTCGCATAAAATTCAAGGCATTGATGTTTGCATACAAAACCACCCACTGGCTCTGCCCCCATTTACCTAAATTCATTACTTCAGACTTATGGTACCCCTCTAGAAGCTTGCGTTCTGCAAGTGAACGTCGCTTGATTGTGCCATACCAAAGAAGCACAAAGTCACTTTCACTTACTTTTAAATTAAATGTATCCCTCCTGGTGGTGGAATGACCTGCCCAACTCAATCCGAGCAGATGAGTCCTTAGCCATCTTCAAGAATTGGCTTAAAACACATCTCTTCCATCTTTATTTGACCCTCTAACTTTTGCACCCACTATTGTAATTCTATTTAAAAAAAATAATAATCTAACTACCTTTCTAATCTTTTTGTATTCTATCTATTTTCTTTTTTTTATTTATTATACAATTATAAAAAAAGACCTCTAACACTAGCTTGCTCTATTCTTTTTCTATTCTATCTGTTTTCTTTTCTTTTTATTATTTATTATATTATTTAAAAGCCCTTGCTACGTGTACTGCATTTTAAGCTAACTGACACTTGTTATAGCACTTATATATCATTGCTCTTTTGTTGTTTTTGATTGCTTCCATTGTCCTCATTTGTAAGTCGCTTTGGATTGTTATAGCACTTATATATCATTGCTCTTTTGTTGTTTTTGATTGCTTCCATTGTCCTCATTTGTAAGTCGCTTTGGATAAAAGCGTCTGCTAAATGACTAAATGTAAATGTAAATGTACTAGTGCTGTCACCAAATTGACATGGCACCATTAACACAAAAAAAATATTGCAGTTTTTCCAACAAAATTCAAAATGGCTAAAGAAACAAAATGTTAACAATCTGAAGATGGTCTCACCAAAATGTAGATTTGTTGAATGCTGAATGGGCAGTTTAAAAATCAATCAACCAATATAATAATGATAATAATAATAATAATAATAATAATAATAATAATAATAATAATAATAATAATAATTGAAGTAAAATGGTAGAATCTTGTATGTACCCAAATTGTCATGAGACAAGGAATCAGATTTTTTTAAAAAGTTGCTTTCCAAAGATATAAAAGTAACTAATCAAAGGTCTGAAGCAAAATTTATAGGAAACATCAAACTCCATAGATGAAAGAGCAACATCTGAGCATAATATTTGCCACAGGGCATAACTATGACTTAAAACTTTATTTGTGATTACAAAGACAAGGCTGCAACAAATTGTTAAAATATCTGGCAAACGCAAAATGGATAATAGTTTTACGAGAGGCTGAAAGGACTGTGTAGCTCACCATTATAGCTCAAGTAATAATGTGAAAATACCTAAGATACTTTAAGAACTATACACTTGTCTTTTCAATTCCAGTCATTCAGATTTCTGCTTCAATAATAGACAACGTATCACATTAGAAGTGGCCTACTTTGCGACGGGCTGAGCTAAAAATAAATATTCGTCCTCATCTTTATTTTTCAAGGGTTTGATGAGTGTCCATCCCCTCATGTTGAAAATACCACAGTACAAAGTAAATGCAGGCCCTTCCTACTGAGCCAAAGAAATCTAAAAGGTTGAACAGTTACGAATCCTTTCAAAGAGAAATAATAGAATCTTGTTTGGTTCTGGATGGCGTTCACAGTCAAGCTTAAGTCCTGGGAATATCAGATAATTCCTCCCATTCTCTCTCCATGCCATTTGGCCACATCACTCTCTGCTCTCTTATCTCTGACAGAGCAGCCCCCCCACCCCCACACTATAGCCTTGACCTCCAGTCTGGGCCAGAGCTCCTTGAACAGAAGAAAAAACAACAGCAACCTGTCAGACCTGGGAAAGACTAGCACTACCCTTTGTATCTTTTTTGTTTACAGTGAGAGGCAAGACAAAGGAAAAACTGACACAAAGATATATTTAGCATATTTATGTACTCATGACCAAAAAACTAGAAAACGTGCCATCGGCATGGTTTAGCAGGTTATAAAACACTCACTGAATCATAGATGGTTTATTCAGAGAAAATGCTACAAAAATGGTTATACCAACCAAAAATAGGTGATATTTATTCAGGCATTTGGTTTCAACAATACTCACTGTAAGCAGTACTGAAACTACATTAATGAACAGGACTTCAATGGTTCTAAGCAATTTGGGGAATTGATTAATGTGGGAAATTACAGTCATCCTTTAGGCAATCAGTGTCTTTTCTTTAACTAATGATGAGCCCAGACAGAACTACTTTGATTCATTAGATGGTGTACGAAAGATTGATTCCAGTGTGACACTGTGTCACGCCTAGACAGTCATCCACCTCAGTGAGCTTTGCTCCATGATTAGATTTTGTAGATAATATAGCCGCGTTTTCACCGCTGGAATTTTACCCAGGAACTAGGGACTTTGGGCTGGTACTTGGTGTGTTTCCACCGCAGGAACCAGGAACTAAATAAAGTTCCGGGTAAAAAAAAGGCCCCTCAGAAAGTCCCTGCTGGCGAGGTAGTACTTTTTCAAAGTTCCGGAAATTTTGGGGGCAGGACTTTGGCGCTAAACAAGCTGATTGGTTGAGTCCACGCAGCATTGTGATTTCAACCACCATTTATTCGGCTCATTTTCAAAATATTACTGTTATTGTGTCATGAAATGTAATTTTAAAAGTATTTCAGGCGAGAATGTAGTTGTTTAAAACTCAAATCTGTGGTTTATTTATAAAGACAGTGCCTATTTAAAAATGTGTTTCGCCTTTCGGAGACAGTCAGCTCCACGCAACCAGTGGGAGCTCAGTGCTCATGTATCTGCCTAGAGCACTCTCAACTCGGCTAGTGCTTCTGATATGTGCCCCGGCTCTGATGTCTCCTTAGTGGTTAAACATAAAATATAATTTGTTTTGGGTAAATCTAACAGGTAATCTTTGGTCTGTATTCAATTTATCTATATGTTAAAATGAAAATAAAAAGAAGCAATTGATATAATATTTCGTTTCATTGTAATGGCTGTATATATAAACATTTCCCTGAACTAAGTACATTTCTGCTGCTATTATTATTTTTAAATGAAAACCGAAAGGAGGTAGTGGTATTTCATACGATCCATACATATTTTGTTTTATATTGTAAATATACAGTGAGGAAAATTGCATTAGCCAAGGCGAGCTGACTGATGTTATCAAGTACGCTGCTGTTTGCAGAATTACAGAATTTGCGTCGTCACGGTCATTACACTCCCGAGTCGAATGCGCAAAGTCTGAACTACCGAGGATGCAAGTCCAAAATTTGCATCCTTTGTATTGAGAAACGCGCGCAGACCTACGTCACCAGACTATTTGCCTATTCTTCCCGATACTTTAGACCGCGGTGGAAACACAGAAAGCAACAGGTCTGGGGGGAAAATAGTTCCTGGGGAAAAAAGTTCCTGGTACAATTGTTCCGGGTAATTTCGGTGGAAACGCGGCATATGTCTACCAAAATAAGTTTTAAGTGAAATCTGTGGTTCTCAATTTGTGGTTCTTAGAGGTGTTGTATTTTTTTTCTTTTTTACTGTACTTAAGCATAAAAACACCATAATACATTTGCAGGTATTTAAGTTCACACTATTGTTGCTCCGTAAAACAATGCTACAGTTATTCTACTCTGAAATGTGTGTTCCTTGTCAAAAAGTCTATTTTTGTTTTGGTTTGTGTGATTCTGTCCACTTCCAGTTTACCCAATCATAATTCAAAGCCCGAGCTGCCAGTTGGTGGACAAAACAGCATACTGCAGCCATGGAAGTGAGCAAACAAACTCGGTCAGAGATTGCAGATTCTACCCAATCTAAAAAGCTATATGACCAGAGGCTTATTATAACATGGATAAATTAACTCATTAGTTTACCGTATAAGGCTTGTCACCTTTCACTGTCAGTTGCACTTGTTTCTGTTGCGCGACAACCTATGCAAGTGTCGAGTCTGAGGAGGAGGGGGAGGGAGAAACAATATTTTGAATTTGGACTGCAATACCCATTTTAGCTGCTAGCTGTCATTTTTACATACTGCACCTTTAAATTTATGGTTTATATAAATTCTAAACTGACCCCATTATAGCTACCCAAAGGGGAAAGTTCCAAAAATATTTTTTTATAATTATTGATCTAGAGAGACCAGAATCATGCTGCAGTGCTTATACTGAGGTTTAGCGAAAAACCTAGGACTAGTTCACACTAGTATTTTTTTTACATAATCGAGAATATCTAATAAACAATTTGTTATAGACATTTTTATGTTTAGTTCCTCAACACTGAGATGAGACTAAAATGAGCTGCCTGGCTTCACTGGATTGAGCTGTAACAAATGGACATTCCTGCATTACAGCTATTTGGTTCACTGAAAAAGCTGTCTATCAATACTCAGAGCAATTTTATCCATGCAAATTGTCAAAACTCAAAGGCAATATATGCCCTTGCATATGCATACGTGCGGAAAGCTTTCTGCTGTCCCTTAATGAAAAAGGTTTAAAACTACTCTAAAAACAGTATATGGCTTCTAGTACTTCCTGCTGGAATAATTATTTTAGCTACTAATGTCATGTGATTCTGATCTATTACAGAAGAATTGCAACATGGTGTGCTTTAATTTTAATTAAAGAATAATGGTGGAGCTTCCATATCTTGCATGCTAGTAATTATGGACGGGGATTGATAAGGTTTGATAAGATTGATTTAAAAATCTTTCTATTAACCGCTGATGCAAAATATAGGCACATGTAAACTTGAATACCTCAAGGGCATTATAAGTGGGCGGAGAAGAATGATTTTCTTATAAATAAAAGTGCACTATTATGCTAATTAATATATAAAAGAAACACTTGAAAGAAGTTTTTTGTGAGAGCACTATAAAACGGCACAAAAATTCATCCAAAAGGCAAAAAAAAAAAGTCTTTATCCACCATAAAAAGCTGCTAATTTATTTTGAGATCGCTGCTTACTGCAAAATCAAATCATTTTGTTTTTGTTGTTGTGATGAATAATTTTACCAGAAAAAAAGATACATGTATCAAATAAAGTTTAATTAAAAAAAAAAGCAGTCTCAAGCAGTCTCTTTACCCTCTATAAAGAGGTTGTGGCAAGACGTCTTGGCAAATGATTTTATGATTGCTCCTTATTGTAAAATCAAATCTCTGCCACAATAGTCTTGAAAAGGTATTCACCCTTTCCGCCAGCCTTATTTCCAATACAATCAATAAAAAACCTGCTGCATGCAGGACGTCAGTCAAGGCCACGGGCAACAGAGCGTGAATGGAAGGGCAAAAAACCTAGAACACAATGAAAAACAGAGATGAACTTCCTGTGCACAGTGGTGCATTTAATTACATGTGAGTACAACATACGTTTTCTTGCCTGGCCAAAATGAAATTAGGGGCAGGGTGATTCAGATCTAGCTCAGCTGGTATTAAACCCTAAATCAGAACAGCAACAATGGAAGCTTGAGACGTGACCACTTTTTCAATGATGTAGTTTCTTTTACTATGTTATCCGTTTCATAGTGCAATATCAGACTTTTTAATGAGAATTACAATTTCTGACTTAAGGGATTGCAGATATGTACATTATCTTATGCCAGAGTTTGACAGTGTTAACCATTAAGGTGTAACCTGGGATACGATTGGCTAGCTTGAAGACGATCCTTAAAGCGTTAGTTCACCCAAAAATGAAAATTATGTCATTAATGACTCACCCTCATGTCGTTCCAAACCCGTAAGACCTCCGTTCATCTTCAGAACACAGTTTAAGATATTTTTGATTTAGTCCGAGAGCTTTCAGTCCCTCCATTGAAACTGTATGTACGGTATACTGTTCATGTCCAGAAAGGTAATAAAAACATTATCAAAGTAGTCCAAGTGACATCAGAGGGTCCGTTAGAATTTATTGAAGCATCGAAAATACATTTTGGTCCAAAAATAACAAAAAATACGACTTTATTCAGCATTGACTTCCGGGTCACAACTTCCGGGTCTGTTGTGAACGCGACTGCTGTGACTGTTGATGTACGACGCTGCTGACGTGCTCTCTGGTGCGCCCAGTAACAAAGAAAACACATCAGCAGCGTCGTACGTCAGTGGCGTCACTGCAGTGTTTTGAACACGCTCACAACAGACCCGGAAGAGAAGAAAATGCTGAATAAAGTCATAATTTTTGTTATTTTTGGAGCAAAATGTATATTCGATGCTTCAACAAATTCTAACTGACCCACTGATGTCACATGGACTACTTTGATGTTTTTCTTACCTTTCTGGACATGGACAGTATACCGAACACACAGCTTCAATGTAGGGACTGAGAGCTCTCGGACTAAATCTAAAATATCTTAAAACTGTGCTCCAAAGATAAACGGAGGTCTTACGGGTTTGGAACGACATGAGAGTGAGTCATTTATGACATAATTTTCATTTTTGGCTGAACTAACCCTTTAAGGCTTGTAACAGTTTGAGCCCTCTAAATTAAACTGATGTGACAGTGATGCTTCACTTACGTTCGAGCAAGCAGAATTTGGCCCTCTGGAAAAACTAAATGTAATGAAATTATCCAGATGGACGGGTCATGGAAAAAGAGAGTGAACAGTGAGTAACCTGATTTAATACGAACACATACGAGTGTATGAGGAGAGTTCTATCAAGTACAACACTAGAGTGTCTGCAGCCCTGGTAATGTTGATGGTCCCATTCAGAATTTGTCCGAGTTTGTTTTCTACTCAATGCCACCAATCAAAGTTTAAATGAATCATTGACTGACTCACTGAATGACTCACTATATTTATGTCAAAACCCAGAGAGCTGTGTGGGTAATTTCACCTCAAAATCACCACCAATTTTCAGCAACTATTTGTATTAACCTGTATTATAATTTTGTGTTAAACAACAATCACATGCTTTTGTGTTAAACAACAATCACATGGACCCAAGCACATGCTCGCAGTGACAAAAAAAAATAATAAATAATAAATAAATAAATAAACCAACACCATGAGAGATCTGACTCTCAAATCAGCCACTGATATGTGTAGCATTTTATGAAGAGGGCATGGCTTTCAAAAACCATTATTTTGTTTTTGTATTATTTTTCATCTTTATTGATTGAATCACTTCAGTATTCAAATAGGGATTGTTGAGACTGACTGTGCTGTGCTTTAGGCATTAATTTCGGCTTAGGAAAAGATAATTTGAGAGGAGTTTGAACAAACGTGAACCATTTTGTAATATTTTTATATACAAATATATTTTGTAATTTTCTTTGTTGTTTAAAATGTTTTCCACGTAAAACAAATATATATATATATATATATATATATATATATATATATACACACACACACACACACACACACACACACACACACACACATTAAAACACACACACACACACACACACACACACACACACACACACACACACACACACACACACACACACACACACACACACACATATTTCCAAAATGTAACCATGTTTACGCATGATAAAGCAACATACGCATGGTAAACACCGCAAACGTTAGCATGGGCTGACCCTAAACTGGAGGAACAAGGAAAAACATGGTGCACAATAATGGAGGTTTCTCTCATGCTGTGCTCTGAAGTGGCTTTACCCCCAGCAGGGTGGAATGGAGGGAGATTAGTGCTGCTGAATGTGGAGATGACCTTCAGCCCTCTATCTTTGTGAGGATGGATTGTGTTGTTTGTGTAATGATAGCCTGGAAAACCATGAAGAAAAATATTATTTATAAGGTGAAAAGATCAGTGCTGTTATCATGTCAAGTGTACAGGAATCAGTACACTAAGTTAACATGATGCTTTTTATAATAATATGGTGTTATGAACATCACATGTTGCTCTTTTCATAAAGTTATTTAGCAGTTTGAGTCTCTTATGCTTTTAAAAGATTCTAGGTTTTAAACAGGTTTCAAAAAAATAACACTAACACCAAAAGATTGGGGGGGTGTGACTATAATTAAATGGTAACTTTATTAGCATAATAAATAATGCAATGTTACAATAAAAAATTTACCCCTGCTTATATAGTAAGTGGCCTTAACTACTATGTACATACATAAAAAATAAGTATAATGTACTTATTTTCTTCATATTGTATTGCAAAACACTTTTGCTGCTATTGAGGTGGGATACGGGTAAGGTAAGGGACAGGTTTGGTGGTATGGGTAGGTTTAAGGGTGGGTTAAGGTGTAAGGGAAGGATCAACAGTGTAATTATAAATGTAATTACAGAAATAAATTACAGATGTAATTACATGCAGGTATTTCTTAAAATACAAGTACAATGTAAAACATTTATGTACACAATAAGTGTATACCAAATGATTAATTGAAATGTAAGTACGTAGTAGTTAATGCCACTTAATATAAAGTGGGAACTTACATATTGTTCCAAAGTAAATGCTCCACCATTATTTTCCGGTGTGTATACTGTACAATATATTTATATATGTACTATTGTTTGATCTGACCATGTGACCAGAAAATGCATTTGGAACTGTAATCAAAATAAAACTATTCTAATCTTCTGTATGATGTAATTTTTAATTTCACTACTCTGAAATATGTCATTCTCAGATACAGACTGATGGACAGTTAAACTTGTTGAATCCTCAATGACAGGATTATGGGATTAAAGCGGGATGTGGGTGGTGGTGTTATAACATAGTACATCCTAAATTCCCCAGGGTGACAAGATTAAAGCACATCTCTAATCTCAAACCCTGATGATTTAAGGGTTAGATTGAGGCTGAGCACCACAAAGGTGTGAATGTGTACTTGTGTGTGGGAGAATAATGAGTGTGTTTCATAAGGGGGATACATTTTCCACAGAGAGAAAGAGAGGGGTAAACTGTGAACTGGATTTCTAGGGGGAAGGAGGAGTAAATAAGGAAATGAAATTAGGGAAATGAAAAGCCAGCATCTGTTGCCAACTTGACTTCTGCCCTCACAGTCTCTGTGGACAGTCTACCAACAGCTGGAAGCTCCTGATAAGCAACAAAGCCAGAGAGAGAGAGAAAGGCTAGGTGGAGAATGTCTATATGATAATTCCAGAGTACTTCTGAAGTGTGTGAAGATAGAGTGTACTGAACTTCTCATTTGTACACTGCATAAGAACTAAGAAATAATTTCAAGTTAATTGTAAATTCTAAAAAAATTGGCCAAAACAAAGCCAATATTCAAATTCTCAACTTGTTAAAAATATCAACTAGCTCATTTTTTTCTTCTCACCCCATTTCCTTTTTACCACTAAGATTATTAAAAATCTAACATTTCCTTGTATGCAATTTTTTGTGTTTTCTAAAACAATAAATTTCAAATTTTTTGCAGAGACCTAAGATATCGAAGAAATGAATAAATTATAACCCTTCATTTGCTTTTAGCATTCCCCTCGAACATAGCCTTGTTTTAGGTCTATGGGTCTCCCTCTAAACATGACTTATTTGCCACAAAATTTAAGCTGGAAAGTTTATTCTTGAAAATGGTTTGCTTATTGACTGCTTTGAACAATTCTTTAAGTCTTCAAAACCACATTAGGCTGATAACATTTAGCATTTTGCCACCGGGCAGAATAATCTGGTTACTCTCCTCATACAACTGCCAGAATAAATAGTAGCCATTTAATCCTTTTTCCACTAATAGGCAGCTTTGCAAATGTTTGATACACTCCCGGCAAACATTTGTCCATTCCAACAAGAAATGTTGGACCTGAATCCTCTCCCAGAAGAACCATTTTGACAGAATATCTAATGAACTATGAATGGACCTTTTCAGTAAACAAAGATGAATAATGAATAATTAAAGAAATGAAGAAGTTAAGCATGACACTCCAAAGCAGCCATCTAATCAAGTTAATTTCTTTACAATATTAACACATAACATTCATTCACCTGGCAAGTGCAACCTGCCAAAATAATTCAGATTCAAACCATGTAAGCTAGATCTTATTACCTTTCATTTTACATAACTAGAAAGTAAGAATTGGCTAAATGTAGAATAACCTGAAGCATAAAAAATAAAAGAAAAAATACATTATACCATAATTTAACTCTGACCTAATCAAAACTCAGAAAGATATTATTTATGCTTTGATCTTCTGTTCCATCACAAAGTTGCATGAACTTTTCAGAAATGTGACTGGCATTCAATCTTCCCTGGTGTCACTTTGACCCCTGCATAAAAACACATTGTACAAAAATACAGTAAAAATAAGGGCAATAAGCAGCTGGAAATACAACTGTATACCAGTCAGCTAATGTTTGCTTGTGAAATAACATTTTGCTGTATTAACATTTTTCATAGAACACAAACCCAGACAAACTGAGTTATCAGGTTGAAATTTTGATTATAATAAATTATTCATTTTAATTAAATTAAATAGGCAAATCACTCCAATAAATGTTATTTCAATGTTAAGTACATTTCTGAGCTATTCAAATGACGATGGGTCTCTCAGAACCTAAGCAGAACATGAGGGTTAAAGGAATACATAAAAAAAAGTATTCCTTTTCCTATTATGTTCTTAACAAAACCCAACCACACAAAGAGTCAGTGATATCATCTCCTTCATCCCTGTAGACCCAGTTACATGCAAGTCTTTGAAAATATCAGTCTAAATACACACACACACAAATGCTACATGTGATTGAAATCTGACAGAAGGTTGTACAGCAGAGTGTTGTCTATTTTTAAGCTCTGCCATGCCGTTGCGGTGATTAATTCTAACTTCATTTGGAAATTTTCTTCGAGCATATGTTCAAATAAATCAGGTAACATATGTTCTGTGAGCCTGACAACAGAAAAAGAAAAAAAAAAAGAAAAAAAAACCTCTTAGACATTTATGTAATGTACTGTATGTAACTGAATTAACAATGTTCAGTCTGTTTTTGGTGTTAACATTTGAACCAACCAGGAAAGGTGAAGGTTTATTTAATCACTACATGATGGTATGCAACAAAGATAAAATTAAAATATTTTCTGAATTGCTCAGTTTTTAATTTAAAGTCATTCTCATCTAGTTATTACTACATGTAAAAGATTTGAGCATGGCCATATACGTGTCAGAACTTTGTTCCTGTTTTGTTGTACTTTCTCCCCATGTGCTCCCTGTGACCCAGTTTCTCCCTCTCGTTTTATTGTCATTCCATTCACCTGTGTTACTTCAATTATCCTCATTAGGCTCTCACCTGCAATCAGTCCACGATCACCATCACCTGGAGTCTAATTCCCTGCACCTGTCACCGCCTATCAAGCTCTCTATATCCTTGCACTCTCCTCGCTGTCACATGGTCTGGTCTCACAGTTGGCTATGCTTCCCTTACCTGCGATTTCCACGCTTTGCTGTTTCCCTGGTACCCCCTGGAAAGGAAATTGGACTTAGTTACTCAGACTAACCCTGCTAACCCTGCTAACCCTTGCTACTCCCAGAATTCTCACCTGGACTCTTTGCCTTGTTTTCTCCTACCTGCCTGTTCAAATAAACCTGCCTTTGTTTGCACTTACCACTGTGTCCCCCTGTATATCCGCTGACAATATGTACCTGTACTATTTATGTATACGCATTTGAATATTTCCTGGAATAGAAATCAGTTTTCAAAAGGCCATCATGCACCTATTTTTGAGACAAACACCTTTACCATAATAATCATTCAAAAATAAATGTAAAAAAAAAGTTAATATATATATAATGTACTGCATGCATGCCTTGAAAAATCCCCCTTGAAAAAGAGGGCATGTGAACGTAAATGAAGATCCCTTACAAAACTCACATTATCACATTTGTGATACACTTTGTGACCATACTGAAAATACCCAAACAACTGTAGAACATACTCCATTTAATGCTGTGCATGCAGATGCAAGGAAATGTATGCTAAAAACACTAAATGGAACTTCAAGTGGCGTCATCAATAAAAGTTCTCCTCATATTTTTCCACTCATGTGAATTTAAATTGTTTTTCAATTTTCATGTCACAGAATTCCCAACAAGCTGTGAAAATTCCAATAGTTTTTTAAAAGCATGTTTTACTTGGAAAAAACATCCATTAAGCTTTTGGACCATAATTCATACCGGTACGAAACTCTTTAATTAAAACAAAGTTGAGAATTTTCTCCTGCTTTTTATCAACGTGATAATTTTTAGCCATGCAGAACTAATGGCAGAAAGTTCTTTTCATTATAATCATAATAAGCTTTGTTTTTTCTCTCTCTACCTTTTATCTGCGCTGTAGGGCTAGATTATAAGCACCAATTACTTTGACTTATGTTGTTAAATGCGCGTGCATGTGTGCGCGTGCGGTTTGCGTGGGTGAGGATGTAACAAAAAGTGATTTGTTGTACAGATATGATTTAAGCAGTTATATCAGTCTTATTTATGATTACATCAATGGTATTTACACTTTAGATCAGTGAGGTAAATATTACACTGTAAATAATTTGTTGTTTTCACAGTAATATTACTGTATTCTCAACAGTTCCCTACTGTATAATCTGCATATAGTATGTTGATGTGAATTATGTTATTTTCACAGTATTATTACTGCATTCTCAGCAATTTCCTACTGTGTACAATGTTACTGTAGATTTTTAATGCATTTTGGGAATATATTAAAAATAAAAATATTAGCCTACTATAAATCTAAATACAGTAGTACTAAATGACCATGAAAACCAAACACACACTCGTAGTGAAGAAAAAGTCCTATGAGTACATTAACCCTTATGTGGTCTTTGTTTGGGGTGTACACTCATGGTCTTTGGTCACAAATCAGACAGATTCGTGAACACGGAACGTGCACGAACACAAGAGGCGGGATTTATCGCTTGAACCAATCACAGCCGAGCATAACTAGTCATATACAATCATATCACAATGGAAGCATTGCCTCCTCTCACGTGACTTTCCCCCATTCATTCTCATTTACCCCACTAAACCCATGGCACGCTAAGGGGTCTCTGTTTTAATTCAATGGGATGAAGGGAGGCAAGCCTCCACTGTAACTTTACCTGCTGATGTCGCTGTTGGACAGTGTTACTTCATAAAAACGTATGACTTCTATACTTTTAATGTCATATTTAGTAATATTTGCGTTGTTTTATTTCTGTAGTAGCGACCATTTTCTCATCAAATTTTTTGAGGAGACACTGCCTCCCTTGCCTCCTCTGAGGAAACGCCCCTGATATATACTGTACACATATACAGTGGGTACGGAAAGTATTCAGACCCCCTTAAATTTTTCACTCTTTGTTATATTGCAGCCATTTGCTAAAATCATTTAAGTTCATTTTTTTTCCCTAATTAATGTACACACAGCACCCCATATTGACAGAAAAACACAGAATTGTTGACATTTTTGCAGATTTATTAAAAAAGAAAAACTGAAATATCACATGGTCCTAAGTATTCAGACCCTTTGCTGTGACACTCATATATTTAACTCAGGTGCTGTCCATTTCTTCTGATCATCCTTGAGATGGTTCTACACCTTCATTTGAGTCCAGCTGTGTTTGATTATACTGATTGGACTTGATTAGGAAAGCCACACACCTGTCTATATCAGACCTTACAGCTCACAGTGCATGTCAGAGCAAATGAGAATCAGTCGGGGCTTTATGGCAGAGTGGCCCGACGGAAGCCTCTCCTCAGTGCAAGACACATGAAAGCCCACATGGAGTTTGCTAAAAACAGAGAAATAAGATTCTCTAGTCTGATGAGAGCAAGATAGAACTTTTTGGCCTTAATTCTAAGCGGTATGTGTGGAGAAAACCAAGCACTGCTCATCACCTGTCCAATACAGTCCCAATACTGAAGCATGGTGGTGACAGCATCATGCTGTGGGGGTGTTTTTCAGCTGCAGGGACAGGACGATTGGTTGCAATCGAGGGATAGATGAATGCGGGGCCAAGTACAGGGATATCCTGGACGAAAACCTTCTCCAGAGTGCTCAGGACCTCAGACTGGGCCGAAGGTTCTCCTTCCAACAAGACAATGACTTTAAGCACACAGCTAAAATAACGAAGGAGTGGCTTCACAACAACTCTGTGACTCTTCTTAAATGGCCCAGCCATAGCCCTGACTTAAACCCAATTGAGCATCTCTGGAGAGACCTGAAAATGGCCCACCACCAACGTTTACCATCCAACCTGACAGAACTGGAGAGGATCTGCAAGGAGGAATGGCAGAGAATCCCCAAATCCAGGTGTGAAAAACTTGTTGCATCTTTCCCAAAAAGACTCATGGCTGTATTAGATCAAAAGGGTGCTTCTACTAAATACTGAGCAAAGGGTCTGAATACTTACATGTAGGACCATGTGATATTTCAGTTTTTCTTTTTTAATAAATGTGCAAAAATGTCAACAATTCTGTGTATTTCTGTCAATATGGGGTGCTGTGTGTACATTAATGAGGAAGAAAAATGAACTTAAATTATTTTAGCAAATGGCTGAAATATAGCAAAGAGTGAAAAATTTAAGGGGGTCTAAATACTTTCCGTACCCACTGTATATATATACACACACACTCTCTCTGTATGAGTGATCATACAGACATCTGACCAGGATCAAACAACAATATTTGCTGTGCCTCCCTCTTGATTGCTCGCAGTGGTAGTTCAAATTGTGCCAGTTCACAGAGACTACAACCAAGTCTCAATTGTAAAAATTGGCAATACAAATGTAGTTCTAATATTCAGCTGGCTAGGTCTACAAAATCCCTTTTACGATAATGCTTTTAGATTTCAATATCGTTCTCAAAATGTATACCAACTAGCAGATAATGAATTCATAGTCACTTAAATTTCTGAAATATTTTCACATAAATCAAGTTGTCTATAACAGCAGATGCTTATCCTACACAATGTTTCTCATGTTTATATTCAATATACTTGTCAAAGAACTTGTTGTATTGATTTTTCTCTTGCCTCTAAGAGCTTGCCCTGAGATATGAGCCTAAAAGACATTAGACCATCTTCATGAGGTAGTTTTTTATATTCATGCAGAGCCTTCCGCAATTGATCAGTTACAGTGACATGTCCAACAGTGTTTCTATATATTTCATAGCCAGTGGGAAGCTATTGATGGAGAGGACAAAGCAAACTAAGTTCCATGCTTGTAGTATTGTTTCTACCGGAGGGAAAAATGAAACATCTGTGCTGTGAGACAGAAGCAAGAGTGAGCTCTTATTGACTCGTTTTGCCCGTCTTAAGGTCACTGTTCAGCTGTGTAGGCACCAATAAGGATGTTTCTTCCTGGTCCTTGACAAGTGATTCTGGCTGAATCAAAGTGATTGTTCATGAGAAGAGAATTTTTTTTTATTTACTATTAAAACAAAACAAACAAATAAACAAGCAAAAAAAAAAAAAAGTTTTTCAAAACTTATCCTTTCAAAGGATGTACTACATTATCTTCTTTTGTTTGTCCATGTTTTATATTACTGAAAAAGTATCAGAACATGAAATTAATCACCAATTAGTATGAGAATATAAAATATTCTAATACTTAATCACCAAGGAGGGCCCCAGATATTAAAACAACTGGCCGTTTTTTGGTACACTCACCAAAAATATCCTCTTTTCAATAACAAAAATCTACACTTTAGCCTGCAGCTTTTTTTAATTTTTTCGATCTCTACAGTTTGAGAGTTTTAATTTAATGCACTGCATACTGCAGTCTCATCTAGAGCTGCTGCCAGTTAAAATGATTCGCAATTAGACCATGTACTGTACGCTGTTTTTCATTATCTAAAGAATCTCTCGACACATCCTACTTAACAGTGGCATAGTCACCAGTCCTTGACCGACGTGCATAGCTGCTACAAATCATACAAATGGAACAAAACAGGAAGGCAAAGCTAAAGGTAACTGATTAAATTAAGTACAACTCAAAAATTCATATTTTTGTTCTCCACAGAAAAAAAGAAAGTTAATCTTGGAAAAAGCTTGGAATTACATGAAGAAGTGTAAATAATGACAGGATTAGAACTAGCCATGTAAGCATACAACAATTTCTTTAATGAATACTTTTCTAGAATAGTGGACATATGGTGTATACCACACAACAACCAAAATTTCCCATTATGCACCACTGGCGTAGGCCTATAGCGGGCTGAATACTTGCATGCATCACCTAATCATTTTTCAGACAACTTTTGCACTGTTACCTTCTGCTTCCTTAATGATGTTCACAATCAGGCTGTCAGGAAGCTGAACTCGCTCCCGAACTTGCCCCCCTGTCCCTCCTCTGCCCCAGGCACCACTGAACTATGAACACCCCCCCAGATCCCACAACCCAAGGTCCTTCCACCCCCCCCCACCCTTCCACTAACATACGATGACATGCACCAGTCACTTTGTGCAGCATTGGTCTGCTCACTACCTCATTCACCATGGAACTGACGTCATTCTATTACTTCAACAGTCAGTTTAAATAAAATAACTGCTCTTGAGCCCTTTTGTCACTTTAATCAGGCTGAATAAGCTTTTCTAATTTTTTTTTTTTCTTTTTTTTTGCACTAAAAATCTTTTTATCTGCACTGTTTGTTCACTGGTTTGCACTCTATCTGCCATGTGCCTTGCGCTACTTTATTTAACTTTATTTTTTAGTATATGTCTTTTTTACATTCCCTTATTGTATAGTTGTATCTTATATTTTATATTTGATCTAGATTTTTAGGCTCTACTGTTAGAGTTATCTGTATGCACTGGGGGTCTGAGAGTAACGCAATTTCGATTCTCTGTATGTATGTACTGTACATGTGGAAGAATTGACAATAAAGCAGACTTGACTTGACTAATATTCTCCCAGTGACAGGGCCTCACATCACTTGGCAGAGCAGACCAATTCATTCATCAGATGTGAGCGTAATGCACTGCTACTGCTTCTTAATTAGATGTAGCTCATAAATTCTCACAATTAATTGCTCAGTGAGACATTGTTCATGGATCTGTTTATTGAGACTTCAAGAGAATAAGTATATATATATATAAAGAGATAATGAATCAATATGAATGTATATAAAAAAAAAATAGGGAAAAGGGGTAGGCACAAAAGCATTTCATTATGGCATGAAAGATTACATTAATTGGTGCTAATTGAAGAGGCAGTTCTGTTGCACAGGTTCAGCAGTGCACATATTTACAAACAACAGTTCAAACTAAGTTCAAAGGTGAACAAGGTTTAATTTAAAAGTAAAATTTTTCCTAACTTATTCTAAAATGAAAGGCCATTTTTCTTGAATCGTAAATATTGTATATAATAAAGTTAACAACTTAAAGGGTTGGTTCAGCCAAAAATGAAAATTATGTCATTAATGACTCACCCTCATGTCATTCCAAACCCGTAAGACCTCCATTCACAAATTCTAACTGACCCTCTGATGTCACATGGACTACTTTGATGATGTTTTTATTACCTTTCTGGACATGGACAGTATACCCGTACATACATTTTCAATGGAGGGACAGAAAGCTCTCGGACTAAATCTAAAATATCTTAAACTGTGTTCCGAAGATGAACGGAGGTCTTACGGGTTTGGAACGACATGAGGGTGAGTCATTAATGACATAATTTTCATTTTTGGGTGAACTAATGCTTTAATGATTGCTGTTGCACAAGAACTAGTTATTTTAAATATGTACACACTCAGCCAAAAGTCTAAAAATTTTAAGAAAAGGAAAGGTAAATAAAGGAAAGCATGTGTCCAATCTACACATTGCATGCACTAAATGTCCTTATGGAAATAGTTTGGAAATTTAGCCGAAAAAATAATTAAACTAAAATTTTATTATTATTTTTTTTTATTAAAAAAATGTGTCAACTTTTTGGTAATTCGTAAATTTTTCACCATAGTGGGATCCAGGATGATGAAAAATTAAATGGCAGAATCAAACCAGTGCCTGGAATTCGTTCATATTAAACAGTGTTTATTATGTGAATTAATTATACTGTCCCAAAGTCACAAAATGCATTGGGTTGTATTGAACAGGATCTTGCACTGCTAATCAAAACACACCAGTCCAACAGTTTAATTCCAGTTTCTATTCAGTTGTTATGAGACAGAGAAAAATAATAATGATCTTGTCCAACCATTTTGTAGATAATCAAGGTACTTATCAAAATACATTTATCTAATCCCGTTGTGCAGTTAAGGATAGACTTCACTTTTACTTCAGCCTTTCAATGATAAAAAGAAAGTTTAATAACTCCGGAAACACTTTTTTTTGTAGAGTGTTAAGTTATGAAGCTGCTCAGACAAGAAGGAGCAGAAGGAATGCCGAGATAGCTTTGAATAAGATGATACAGAGGCTCAGATGATTATAATGGGAATCATAATGTACGTGACATCTTTATTGGAGTTCTCAATTTTCCCGCAGCCACAATAAACATGATTCTCAGGGGTCCCTCTTGCTTAATGTGCAGGCAGAGCAGCTCCAAGCCTAAGTCACAAAGAAGCGCTATAAAACAAAGATGCAGAGCTGCCTTAGAAGATGAAAGGACAATGCAGAAATCACAGAAATGTGTGCAGTATTTGTGCAACTCTCTGCTGTATCCCGTAAGAAATCGAGCATTCCTTTATTCAGGCAGTATTGTGGATTGGAGTGTGAAAATTAATTATCCACAACCTTAATTGTCCCACTGCTGGATTGATATGCGTATGAAACTGCTGAGCCCACTAGATGATTAAGTCCTATAAGGGCGTACATTTACCCCCTAGTGTATTTGAAAGCTTGTCAGGCAGTAATTCTATATTGCTTTGCCAATTAAAAGATCTGATTAGGTATGGAATTTTTAATTAGAATGGCTTAAAATGCCATCAGAACATTTTGGAATGGCTGTTCAAATACATAAAAGCCTGAAAATGGATCCTGAGGCTAGCTGGTATAAGAACTTGAAATAACTATCAAATGCTGGACTTGCTCAATGAAAATACATTTACCAAAATAAGGGTTTTATAGTGAGCACTTTTCTTGGAACCTTCTTCTTGAGTAGCCCAACTGCTGACTAAATGGCAGCAGTTGGGTTCAAAAAAATGAATTCAAAAACCAAATAATGGCACAGCAGTTATATAAGACTACTGTGATGATAATAAAATGTGTATAGACTTCAGCTGTGCACCATCCAGTTTTGGTTCGACTTAAAAATGCTTTTTAATTTGCATTCCTGAATTTGATTTAAAAATTAAATTGAAATAAATTGAACTTTACAGTAAGATAAGGTACTAAATAAGATGCCAAATTGCAATTTAATTACAATAAAAAATTAACTGAAAAACAAACTATTTCTTTAACTAGATTGAAATTTGAATTTTGAAAAAAGTTAAAGAAATCAAGTTTCAAGTCATTCCAATTCAACTTAAAATTCCACTTCCTGTGGGGTGTGGCAAATTCAATGTACAATTCAATTCACATTTGTAAAATAAAAACAAACCAGTTCTTCAATTCTGAATTTTGCACAACTCCGACAGACTTTACAATCAGAATTTATATCCATCCAAAAGTGAATGGTATTCACTATTTCACAGGCATAATTTAGATTATTTTGTCTGTGAAATAGTTAATTTCTTTAACTAAATTCTCACTCGGATGGATTTACTTCTTAGAATCAAGCACATTAAATAGTTTCTAGCATGAATGCTTTTAATATTGGCTAACAATTCATAAATGTTGACTAAAAATCCATCCTGCTTCCTCCATTCCATCAAATTATTCAGTGGCAAATCCATTTTATGTGCTTTCACAATTCAATCCCATATTTGCAATATTTGTATACAACATTGTGATGAAATCAGGGACAGTTAAGGAGCATTTTACAATTTTTCAATCCAGGGATTGTCAATGCACAAAAACCACCCAGTTGCTCCCTTTAGAAAATCCTCTGAATTACACACATAAAATATTCACTCCCTAAAAGTGTGCAGGAACACTAGGAACATGACATGTCAGGCTCAGACAGTGCAACTGAAAAGAGACCTTAAAGTAAAATGATTAAAAACTATTAACATGCAAAATCTGAAACGACTGGCAGTTCAGTATAACGTTACTCCAGAGTTTTACTAAAAGATCTTTTAACATGCGTTTCCTTAAGGAAATAGCAGTAATTTGGGTGTTACTTCTCTCATTTGCATAGGTTGTGTGGCGTTTACAATGGAAGGAATATTACCAAGGGCATGTGCTCCCGCAAGAAGCTTTCATTACAAGTATCTCACTCAGACAGCCGGCTGCCCATTCTTGTGCATGAAACCCAGTAATTATTCTCAGAAAGTGTGTTTGTGAATGTGTGTGAGAGAGAGATAGTGAGAGTGAGACCCATCAGACTAAAAAAAAAAAAAAACTTTCATCTGCGGCCATTCTGACTGCATACTCTCCACATTTATCAGTTTATGTCAAGCGATTTTGATAACAGTGCTGCTGGATAGACCACTCTAATTGAGGTGCAAACAATACAGGTAGGGGAGAGTGGGGTAAGATGAGCCATTTTTTACTTATGTGGTCCACAAGACAAGGGAAAATTAAGTAACTTCAGGATGTTTCTTATTTTAAATTATCAGAATGTGTTTATGACAGAAGTGTGTAAAAACATAGCTTCTTATAAATTTATTTTTTTCCTGTGGCTCAATTTGCCCCAGTTTAGGGGTAAACTGAACCAAGTCAGTGGATTAGATGCACCAAAACTGATTCAAACCCATGTGGAATTTTAAAGATAATTTACCTCTTTAAAAAAAAAAAATTCAATCTTTAATTGTTTGCATTTCTGAAACAATATGTTGAACACCAAAGTTGTAACATTTTAGTCAAAATATTCTTGGTATTCATGGTAGCTTTTCCGCAATGTATAACAGGCCATTAGGGACTACAGGTGGAAAGATATACAGTATATGATTGATTGAATGTGATGAAAAGCATCTTCTGGTTCTAATCAGAGAAGGATTTGGTGCACTTGTACACTCTCTTTATCAAATAAAATGTATATATATATATATGATCAACTTAAGCAGTTGTATCGTAGTTGTAGCGTAATATCACATAAAAAAACAAACAAAAAAAAAAACAAACAAAAAACTTTACACTTCAGAGATTTAACTTAACTTCAGTGCCTTATGGTGGGATAAGTTAAAATACTTGCTCAACTTACCCAATCCTCTACATTGTGAGTTAATCACTCGCAATGTCACTTTTTTTTGGAAAAAAAAAAATAGCTTAGTTACCAATTCAGGCTAATATTTACCTAAATGATTTGCATGGTTTTATACATTGCTAAATCACCTAAATGCATAATTTTTTTTAGACCTGGATCAATTTGTTTTGATGTAAATTGTACATCAAATTTGATAAAAATTGTACAACTTGACAAGCCAAAAAAAAACGTTTTAAAAAAGTAAATGGGTTCCTTCCACTCCTCCAATATGTTTTTCCTTTTCACAGTCTGGAAAAAATGATGGGTGGTTCCAAAATACAACATTACATGACAGTAAAAGTGTACAGTTGCCAAGATACAGGGGGTGGGTCAACTTACCCCACTCTCCCCTATAGGGCAAATTAACAGGCAGAAATTAGTGCTTTCACTCAAATGTCGTGCTGAGATTCACGGAGGCTATTTTAGGTGGCAGCAAGATTAGAATGCATCTAGTTGTCACTGCAGAACTCAGGTTGTTTGCATCTAGACAAATGCCAGCAATGAATAATGAAATGTCACAGCAGACAGCATTAGCAATGGGCCAAAAAAAAAAAAACCCTCGTAGGAATTAACTGATACTTCTGTATCAGCACCCGCATCATCTTTCACACCATTACACTAGATTGCATCACAAACAAAATCACAGCGACATCTATCCAAACCCACTGACCCATTACGGAAAATCGTGGTGCTATCACAATCCCATTAACTCCATTTGCACAAGACCACTCGATAACATCGCTCAGCAGGATTAAAAATAAAGATTAGCATGGGAATTAGTCTAATTTGCTTAAAATGCTGACACACATCTGACACAGGTACCGGCAGATCTTTTGAGATAGGATGAGTAGTGAGATGGACCTAATGTGTTTATTATTATGCTCCAGGAAAGGAACTCTGGGGACAGGAAATAAATCTTCCTTTTCTCAGCGTCAGTTTCAGGGCTTTGCTTTAAAGGTCATTTCCCTGAAGCTGATGCCGATGTATAGATTGAAGCGAGGTGGAAGTTTTATAAACTAAAGATAAAATATTAAAAACATTGAAAGTTTGCCGCACAGCTTGGCTATCAGTTACAGATGATTGCTATTCTACCTTTTAAGTGAAAAGCGTTTTACGGAAAATCTTTTCTTTGTAAAGCAACAAGAAAGTCATGCAAAACATGGGACAGCATTACTCTTGAATTCTAGGATGAATTTTCAGTCGCAGAATAATCATGGACTGAATTGTACAGCTGGTAGCTATTTAACAGATTAGGTTTTGTGTTTTGCTGAAACCTGTATTAAATTTGTATAAAAGTACTAAAAGAGCTGCACATTCAATAAACAGGTCTTTATCACACACTGGCAGTCACTGACTGCCTCTTTTGTTGACAAACGCTATGCTAGGGCTAAGGCTGTCATTTCCCATCATACTGAATGCAGTAGTTCTAAGCATACTGGCAACAAGACCATCATAAGTTTCAATTTAACAAGAACGATGCAACATTTTACAATTGATGACATCCTCGACCTAAAAATAAATACTTGGACTTGATCAATACATCTTTAGATTGCCAAATGATTGCCAACCTAATCTTAGTCACAAACATGTGATAAAAATTCCACTTATAGGCTATTAAACATGCAAATTTAACTTATGCCCAAATTGGAATATTGCATAAAACATTTGTGAATAAAGCACCGTTTACATCCAATGAGTCAAAGAGAACAAAATAGTCACTTTCTGATGAACCGACTCTAAATATCACTAAGAAAAGTAGGAGAAGCCATATATATATATATATATATATATATAGAGAGAGAGAGAGAGAGAGAGAGAGAGAGAGAGAGAGAGAGAGAGAGAGAAGCCCTTATGACGAGTTGACTGCCTCCCCCCTAATTATCATCGTCACTCCATCCCTTAATCGCCGCCCTTCACCAGGCTCCCGACAGGAGTGGGTGTGTGAGAGAGGAGGGGCGCAGGAAGAGCCAGGGCTGGCGGCACCTGACGCAAATGGAGCCTCATCACCGCCCCTTTTTAAATGCCGGAGCGCGCCTCTCCTCGGGAGACCGGTCTCTTCCCTGTGCATGCAAGCTGGTGTCTTCGTGGGTCCAGCTCATGCCCCGGACCAAAGAGGGGAGCGCGTGCAGATGCCGGACTACGCCCCTTACATGGACCCTCCCTTCCTGAACACTACCTGCCCTTCACATACCCAGCAGCACGACGAGGACACCAGATTCCCTGTTTATTTTGGACACTATTCCCCATGGACACTTTTATTCCCTGTTTTTTGTTAATAAAAGCCTCTCCGAGGCCAGACCCACTGTGTCTGTCGTTTGCTCCTCCTCCTAGACACAAAGGTGAACTTAACGTAACGAGCCACTGCTGGAAATGCAGAATATGTACAAGTGTCACTGACTGAGACCATGTTTGGTTATTTTTGCAGACCAAATTACTATCCAAATTAAATATCAAAGCAGAGATGCATGCTGTCGAGTTTACACAGGATCTGCTACACAGAGCACATGAAAAGAAGCATGGAAAAAGATGTGGTTTCCATCGTGACGCTTGCTAATATTTTATTAAGAACAACATATATTTTGTGTAAAGACATTTCTTGTTCATTCATACAAATTGAAGGTCAAGAAGAAATCTTCATTTATTTATTTAGATATTTAGGTGTGAGCATTGTCAACAGCCAAATATCCATTGGTCTTTTGGGATACTAACAAACGGTTAAATAAAAGCTACATGGGAGTTCTAAATTTGAGGTTGAAACTTTGTTGTAAGCAGAAACAAACATAAAAGGCATGTCTATAGATGTATTATATGATGAAGAGCAATCCTGTAGCTTTAACAGTAAGATGCTAGCAATGCCGAGGTCATGGCTTTGATTTCCAGGGAATGCATTAACTGATAAAATGAATACCCTGAATGCAATGAAAGACGCTCTGGATAAAAGTGTCTGCCAAATGCATAGAGACGTAGACATAACCCAATGTCAAATGTGTGTACACCTCTAAAAACATGATTCATACTTATGTAATTTTTTTCCTCTTGTTTTAAGCATAAACCTGGCCAAATAGAATAGAACATTTGCTGCTATAACAGCTTCCTTTCCAAAGGATGTTGAAACATGGACGCATGGGACTATTCAGACATAAGTGGGGTGAGGGAGATCATGCTCACATGATGGTGATGATGGGGTCTGGTTCACAGGATCAGGTGTTCTGTAAAATCAGGCCTTTGAGCAGGCCAAACAAGCTCTGTCACAAGTGTCAGTAAACAATTTCTAGATGGACTCTGCTTTGTGCCACGGCCATGCTAGAATAGGAAAGGACCCTGTGCAAAAGTTATGAGAATACAATTCTCTACAATGCAAACATATGGTACATCATTCAGGTTTGTCCTCACAGAATAAAAAAAGCCTGTTAATAAATATCTTTGAGTCAAACCTCTCACATTAACCTTATTATTTTACACAATTTTTCTTCTCAAGTAAATGCAACTTGCTAAAACAACTTGCTAACAAGACAAAAATATGGATTACGAAAATTATTTAGCAGTCTATAAAATATGAGATTTCTTCAAATGAATATAGAAAAAAATAATAGCCTAAATCAATTAATTAAATTAATAAATAATAGGGCTAGGTTTTGACACAAATTTCACAATTCGATTCGATTATCCTTCACAAACTTTCAATTTGATTCCAATTTCGATTTGATTCAATATATTATTATAGATATTTATCAGGTACAGGACACTGCAAATTTTCTTAACTGATGCTGTAAAATATACCTGAATGTCAATAATATGGTTTTGTAATATTAAAGTTATAATACTAACTTTAACTTTAAGTTACATAATTATATCCAATTTGTTTTTTAAAATATAAACATTTAAATGGTGGCTGTCACAAAAACTTGATGGGATTCTTCAAACAAATTAAATACTGAAGTTATTTAAAATAAATTAATTAAAAAATATTAATTTAATGAATGAATATGTTATATGGTGCATATTTAGCAAAATGCTGCTCTCTTTAATTTTTCTAGCTGACTAATGAATTCATCGTCAGCGAATTTGTTTTTCTGTGGTAAATGTGACGTTACGTGACATATTGTTTACAAGCTATTGTCATTTTTACGTGTTTGAAACACTGATTGAGCAATTACATGAGATGGATACAGATTTTGGTATGCTGCACTCTTTCTTTTAACACAGCTTCGGATGTCCATTCGTGTTTATTTCATGCTGTAATGGGTATTAAAGCAGAGGAGATGATCAGTTCACGCTGCCGCTTCTAACTGAGGCACTACAGCGATCTGTCACGCCACATTAAACAGCACCAAAACAGCATTTAATATTTGAATATTGTAATAAAATGGACAGAATTTGAAATCTGAGACTTTGTTTCATATCAAAAGTAACAAATAACAAAGCTTATTGCAATTTATTGGATGGGAGGCATGCTACGATGTTCCGTTCATTATCTGGCAGGCTAGATTAATCGATTCTTGGGATTCATGAATCGATATTGTATCATAAAAATGAGAATCAATTTAAATCAAGAAATCAAAATTTCTTACCCAGCCCTAAAAAATAATATACAACTAAATAAAACAATTAACAAATAAATAAATGCACACATGAAGCAATTTGCAGGAATAAAGGCCCTGCAGTGGAAAATCCAGTGGAAGCAGGGCTCTTTTAGTGAGTAGATTATCTCAGCTGTGCTATACAGTGTATAGTTGGACAAAAGCTATCAGCCTTTACACTGAACAGAACCTACTTAGAAGAAAAAGAGTGGGTCTATAATGCCTGTTCATCATCACATTTGTGCCAGTCTGTGGCACACGCTCAAGAGCAAGGGATGTATATAAACACCATTTTTAGTGACATCAAAAGGAAGATCAGACGTGTACACAGCCTAAACATCCATATATTTTCTGTATATATAAATAGAGATTATAATACATATAGAGAATTATACAGCTGATGCCTAATAAACTTCAAATAAAAACTCATAAATAATCTGTCCACTAGAGTTGGTTTTCTCTAAATTATGATAAAGACTAGTGAGGGATAAGTTGAATAGAGAGGCTCTCATCTAGTAGAAAGGCTGCTACAAGCATTTGGCAATATAAACAAGGACACTTGTGTCTGTGTGCAAAAAACTAATTTGGAGAGTTTTGAATCACTTATATTGTGGGTTTTGAAAATAGTTTACTTATTAATATAACTGCATTTTGTGACAAATTTTGCAATTATCTTCTATTCATCATTGGTTCTCTATATTCTTTTATATATCAGTGTAGTAATCCACATAAATATTGCAGCAAAAGTGACAGCAATCTTCAATTTCCAAAACCAATCACACAAAACTTAAAGCCAACATCCATGAAAGAGCTGCAATTAAAACATTAATCACAGACGATAATGGTAAAATGCAAAAAAAAAAAAAAAAAAAAAAAAAAAAAAAAAAACACTTCCACATTTGCCTTCCCCAGCTCAATCCCCTCACTTGAAAATGATCAAACCAACTATGGGCAGTTTTGGAGAGAATAGTGAGAAGCTTGAAGGTTCTAAGAAGGTTGGAAGCTGTATTAAAGGCAAATGGTGGAAAAAGATTTTGTTCAACTCCTGCAGATCATTCTCAGATACAAAGCCTAAGACCTCAATGTGAGATGAAGTTGTTTACCTCACAAGCCCTTTTTTCCTGTGACGCCATCCCACCTGCCCCCAACGTCACAGTGCACTCATGAACATCTTTGTTTCTAGAGCAGGCAAATGCAGGTGCACAGAATGCTTGACACTCATTTCAAAAGGTGCATAACATTATACTCACGTCTAGATTTGCACATTATAGAATGATAGAATGCACATTGCCAGAGACATGAGGAAACACCACAATGCACCACAAATGCCTTGATAACTTTTAAAATGGCTGATGTAATTTCAAATGGACTCATTATGTGGAATGGGTGTTTCTGGGCATTACTGTGATTGTTTTAATTATTATATGTTAATTTAATTATGGATTTGCTTTTATTTTAAGTTAACAGTAGTACAGCTTTGTAGTATTGTTGATGGTATAAACTGAACAGCTTTGACCTGAATTGACGTCTTTTATAGTCAATAAAAAAAGAGCTTTTAAAAATGTCAGACATAATTACTGACTGATTCATTACAGGGAAAATAATTATAAAAAAAAAAAAAATTCACAAAAATGATTGTGATTGAGACCCTTGTGGCACCCACTCATAAGGGCCTAACATTATTAGTAGTACGTAATTAATTATTTTAATTACATTTTCATTTGCTTGTTTATTTGTGTACTTGCTTGTTTGTTTATTTTTGGGTTAGGGTAAAGTTTAATTTTGTAAACTCAACATTACTATAAACTAAAAACGGGTCTGATTAGAAATTAAACCTTTTATTGCCAAAAACATCCACTGAATTAGCTATCATTGAACACGAATGGTTGGAAGAAGCCCACAGACAAGAAGAATTCTCTATATGGAGGAGTGATGTGAAAAGAGAGCGAGCGCTCCGTTTTATTGATTATTTGGGGGTAGATGACGTGTGAGGGGCATGATGTGTAATAAGTGAATGAGAGGGAGACAATGAAAGCCACAGTATTTTACGGAGAGGCGTTCGTTTCACAGTCTGGCAGGGATTTGAATAGAGCTTGATGATTAGAGATGAGAGGATTTCTGATGTTTGTGAAAACCATTATAACCCAAAGATTGAATGAGCGGAGCGCTCAATGCACGCTCAGTCCTCTTCCCATCTCTCAGGATTTTAAGCACTCCTCAGAGAACAAGCCTCTGGTGTCTTCACAGCAAAGACAGGAGAGAGGAGGAGGTATGGGAGAATGGCATCTGTGTGTGGGGGTGTGAGTGTGAGCACAAAGAATTCATTGGTTTTCAATGAGCTGGTGAACAGAAAAGAGGAGATAACGGCTGCTTGTAAGAGTCTGAGCATCTGCTGGTTCCTATTTTGTACTTGAAATCAAATTGTTCTCTACAGGGGGTGGAGGGGGAAGCAACGATGGATATTTACATCATCTCCCATACACAAATATATAATAATGCATACTATACAAGTACAGTTCTTCAGAGTTTTAATTGAATTTAGTTTGTTTACTAAAACGCTTTAATGAATTTTGCCCACTGCACGCATTCTGTTTTAGCATCTGATTGACTTAAGTGAGCATGCAAATCCAGTGACACCCCAAAAATTATGTTGAACGCAATTTGCATGGGGCCATTTCTCATCTTGCAGTCTAATTTTTCTGAAACTGAACAGCATCACTCAATCACTGTGATCCACACATCTGAATCAGCTCTCTAAAACAACAAAACTGCACCTGTCCACATCATGCTTTGGGATATAGGCTCAGTCACAGGTTATAGCTATCATTTTGATTTACTGCTTCCATTATGGGCATCAGAAGCAATAAAAATGTGGGTTGGTCCAACATAGTTTAATGTAACTGTTATTCAATGCTGCAACAAAGAATATATGATGCCTTTAAAAGCAACAGGCGAACAAATGATGAACATTCAGTTCATATCGGCAGATATGCTACGATGCTTTGTTTATCTTGTTGTGTAGCGGGAGTGCAACAGGTGAGAGTACTGAAAACACGGAATAGAGTTTAATTTGTATGGACTCTCAATGAGCCAAGTGGAATGGATTTGAAGAAGCAGCAGCATGGAAGTCAAGGCTGTAGCTAAAACGTGGAATGGAGTTTCATTTATTAGGGCATTCCTCAAGTGGAATGGATTTGACTGGCGGCAGTCTGAAAAGTGAACAGACATATGTGCTGAATTAGAGACTGTAAAAGTGAATGGGTCCAATATCATTAGTCTCAAAAAGTGGGTGGGTCTTGTCCCACACACATACAAAGGTTCCGACACCCATGGCTGCCATGATCAATAGAAAATACATTGTGTTGACACTTAATATTCAGTAATTTTAGCAATTTGACTGCATTGACACTAATGGATGAGACTTGTTTTCTACCTTATAGATGATTGGAATTTGTACATGATTAATTTTGCTGCATCAACACTTATTTGACTGAACTGACTCAAGCTGAATAACGACACTACTGTCTTCCGTAAAGCTGCTTATTGCTAAATCGGTTTCAGGATTAATTAACTTTCTACAGTTATCAAATTGAACCAACAACTGAAGCTGAATAATGACACCTTTGTCTTTTTAAAGCTGTTTTACACCAGAATTTAAATGTTTCATTTTTGAAGTTTGCATCGATTCTCCTACTTTTCTGTTTAACACTGTGAAGTTGCTTTGAAACAATCTGTAATGTATAAAGTGTTATAAAAATAAAGGTGACTTGAAAGAATAAAAGTTTTGTGAATCTATGAATAAAACACTATAATGAATAATGAACCCAATTTACATAAACAGGCATTTATGCTTAAAAAGTGACGAGTTAAACCAAGTGCACACATTACGGTGGTTCATGAATAAGATAAGGTGTGTGTAGAAATAACAAGCATAAAAGTAGGGCATCCTTTAGTGAATTCAATCTATTTGTCCTAAATAAGAAGCTTTCAGATATATATATATATTTTTGTATTATTATTATGTTAGCAAAACAGCACTCTTGGAGTCACCCAAAACAAGCAATCATAGGCTTTGTACTAACTCATCTACATAACATGACTATTCTAAAATTAATCAAAAAAAAAAAATGATGAAGGCAGTGGAACTTCTCCAGGGGGTGCATCACTGCAAATGGCAAAATTCCTGCATGCTGCAGATAAAAGCGACAGAGGGCCACAGGGATGTTGCCGCAATCCCCCCCATCCCCCCCCAGTATTTTCTGAATCTCTCCGGGAACCGTTCTTCACACTAGTCTCCGCTAAAGGCATTATTTCCTAGCATACGAACCAGACAAATGCAACAGCACACAAAAAAGCTTGATGACTTCAAACAAACATGCTCAAACCTATCTGGAGTTTGATAAGGCACATTTAGAGTTTTAAACAAGCTAAACTCTAAATAGTTGTAGTCAACAAAGAAAAACAAAGCAATTTGATTATGTACTACAAGTAATCAGACCATCCCAAGGGCCCCTCTTTAGCATTCATGCAAATGTCTGCAGTTTTTTGTTGATGCACATTTTAGAAAAACACAACCAAAGGCAGAGCAATTACGTATCACATATTTCTGTTTGTCATCCAGACCAAGAAGCATGAATAATGAATGCTGAATTGGACTTCTGGCAAAAGCTGTGACATGGTCATCTTAGTACATCTGACAGAATGACATCTTTTTCATTGAGCCTGTGAAGCATTCAGCCGTGGCCTTCGGGGGCAGTTTTCGTCTTTTAATGTACTTTCAGCATTGCCTTCACATACATTTTCATATTTTTGGATTTTAAGTCACCAGCGGTGGGTGACAGATGCTCCGGGTGCATTTCCATATACATTTAGCTGTCTAATATGATATGATATATCTTTTAACAGGCTGCTGAATGGGGTACTAGTCATACAGTAAAAGTCTGAACAAGTCTTTGTCTTTAAATATTACAGGAAATGGATGGGAATTTATAAGTATGTAAGTATGCTGTTCTCTAGCAGCCTATAAGGCCTCAAGGAAGAAGCTTGAATTTGACCTTTGCAAAAGTGCTACAGTTGTATGATTCAAGTCTGGTAATCCATTCAGATACATTATTCAAAACTCACCTATATTCATATTAAACATACTGTATAAGCTGACAGTGTGATTTTCTCTCAGTGTGACTTCTAAGATGAAGTCTGATGATCTAGGATCTACAGTACCCTTCATAAGCCTATATGTATGCTAATGCCTCATGACACTATGTCAGCGCTATTAAATGACTCATTCCATACAAGGGATGTAGCGACACTAACAATTCAGTAGTCAATACCAATATGGATGAAATGCTGTTTGTCTCTACCAATTTTGATACCACAGCAAAAACAAATATGCTTCTGAATACACACCTGTATTTAAAAAGTTAAATATTAATATTTATATTAACCAATTTCAACAAAAATATTAAAATGATATTTAATAAATTACCATTTTACACATTTTTTATTGATATTTCAATTTTAAGCCATTGTTGGGGAGGTCATTCCTCAGTCAAAATTGAGGAGTGATTAATTCACATTAAATCAGCATACCATGTAATTAATTAGAATAAAATTAATTAATTACTAAAGTTATAAAGTTACAAGTGGGGAAGTCGTGGCCTAATGGTTAGAGAGTCGGACTCCCAATCGAAGGGTTGTGAGTTCGAGTCTCGGGCCGGCAGGAATTGTGGGTGGGGAGAGTGCATGTACAGCGCTCTCTCCACCTTCAATACCATGACTTAGGTGCCCCTGAGCAAGGCACCGAACCCCCAACTGCTCCCCGGGCGCCGCAGCATAAAAAATGGCTGCCCACTGCTCCGGGTGTGTGTTCACAGTGTGTGTGTGTGTTCACTGCTCTGTGTGTGTGCACTTCGGATGGGTTAAATGCAGAGCACGAATTCTGAGTATGGGTCACCATACTTGGCTGAATGTCACGTCACTTTCACTTTCAAAATCTGACTCAACTGACAGCCCTAATATATATATGAAGTCTGTATTAACACCATAAATAACATCTAGGTTCGGCCATATTGTGCCACGCTCCCTGGGCTCTTCTTTACTGCAGCCCCATTTTACAACTGTGGCCTGTCTGCGAAAACACAAGAAAATGGTGGCAGCCTCTGGCAGGGAAACCTTAACTTCCTGTCTCCTCCTTCCTCATTGGCCTTGGGCCAGTAAACACTGTGACTGAAACATTACAGGCTGATCAACTCTGTCATTTCATTCCCAGTCTTCACGGCCCTGGGGCCCAGGGCATCAGACCAGCACCTGAAGCCTCTGAGCATCCGGGATTCTGCTGAACATTCTGTTTATCTTGGTCTGATGAAATGCACAATGCACAACCACTAACACTACAAATATAGATTGAATTGTGACTGCTGTTTCTAGGCAACTGCTGCACTACCACCAGATATTGGAAGTAGCACTTGAATTGGTGAATGGCAGTAAAGCATGCTGACTACTTACTGCGCTAATCATACACAAATACAATGTGTTCACCGAGGCACTTAAAGGTTTTTGTCATGATTATAACTGTTGACATGAATATGTACGAGAGAACAAAGAGTACTTTGGTACTGTATACAAGTTATTATATAAAAAATTATACACACACACACACCAGTTAAAACCATTTGAATTATAAGTGTTAATACTGAATGAGCACAGAATCTCACACCTTGCCGTGCCAAAGGAGGAAAAAAAGGAATAAGTATCCTTCATAACCCTTATTTATTTAGAGACTATAAATCCAGTCTCATATGACTGGATTAACAGATTAACATCTTGGAAGGGAAAGCTGGTTATGTAGTCTTAATGGGCCTCATTTCAGCCACTATTTCATATTCATCCTGTTGTCTGACAACAGAAACAAAAAAATAAATTAATGAAATCAGTTTTGAGAATTTTGCTGCATTAAAATAGCAATAGGCAATAGAATAAATGGCAATAGGATGCAATGGCATCATTAATATGCTAACTAGCATATGACATCGTCTAGAAACATTTAATAACTTTGAGCAGACTTTAGCTACTTTTGATTGAAAGAAGTTGGCAACAGTGGCAGCTCCAACAGACACTGCATTTCATGTCTACTCTTGCAGTGCAGAAGAGAGATGACCAAAAAGCCTTTTGTTTTGTTTTTTGTTTGTTTTTTAGTACTTAATTATACACTTGCTATTGAGATGCAAATTTAAAACAAAGAACAAGAAACTCACTGCTACTGGCTAATGGAATGTAAAGCTATGCTAATGCAAAAACACTGACTGGAAAATGACACCAGGCTTCCAAAATAATTTTGACTTTCATTTATACTTTTATTTCACCAGATTCACCTGTGACCTTTGCATTTCCTGTTTTTAAGTAGGGTGGAGTCATAAAGTATATTTAAATAAATTAAATGCATTGTAAAAAAAAGTAATTTAAAGTGCTGTACAGTAACTTACTAAAATCATAAGAAACAAATAAAGCTTTGGTAATGAACACAATATGAGTAAACAACTTCACAATACAAGTTGTAAATGCAATATGAGTTGTAAATATAAGATCATGCTCTATCAATTATTTGCAGGAGCAACTGGAATAAAGCAGAGCAGAAATGTAATTGTGCAATCACATAATTACAACAAATTGAAAAATTAATATCTCTCCTGCACCTTCAAGTCATTCATCAAATGTTTGCACAGTCCTGTAGCATGTTAATGGACTTCTGGAACATACAAAAAGATGTTCTGTGAGAGCAAGCAATTATTTGAGGTACTTGCCTTTATATTCTGTTGGATGGCAGAATGTGCTTTCATTTTTGCATGATGATGTGGGCAACCTACAAGCCTGATGATGTAATGACACTATTCTTATTGCGTAAGGTGGGGCAGACGATGAAAATTAACTCTCTAGAAATGACTGTGGACCACCTTAAGTTTGTTGTTCTTGTTTTAATGCCTTATAGTCAATTACAGCCAAGCAAAATGGATATAATTGACATTTTAGTAATCCTAATAAATAAGGAGAGATAGGTTTACACTGACAAGATCTAGCTTTTAGACATCCTGTCAAATCTAAGGAAACTCTTGTCCTGCTCATTTGAAGTACTTGGCAGATCAGTGCTTAATTTTTTTTTTTTGATACTATAAATCCTTAATCCACTCCAGCCCAAAGCCTCAATTTTAATAAAGTAGATGGACACATTGTTCTAATTGAAAATAAAGCATGATTATTAATCAGCAGAGACATGATTGGTTACAGTACTATAATGGTAAAGATTAATGTGCTAACAGACACATCTGGCATGTTGATATATAGAAACATCTTAATGAACATACTTCTAGAATAGATTGAATTAAACTAATTATTTGCATTCTTTCCTTTTTAATTGAATCAAATTACTAATTTTTATGCATTTTAATTTCCAAACATTCATAAGATTTACTTTTGGCACAGTTTTTAAGATATAAATAATTCACTCATTAAATCTAAATGGCAATTTTGATTACCACATAAAGCAAACAAAATCATGCAAACCAACTGCTGGTCAGCCAAAGTAACAGTACAGTACAGCAAAATATACTTTTTCTACTCATGTAAAACACTATTTAAAACCTTTGTGGCACATGGCCGAGCTGTCATGCACATGCTGTATGTTAAGCTCTTCACTGCATAATGCTGAAATTAACTGCATAAATGCCTTTATGCTTCATAACTCAAATAGTTCCTTCAGAGCTATTTTGATCATACCAATAAAATGAGATGATTCTGGCAATTATCTCTGAATGAATGCATTAAAGTTAATTTCCGTTTTTTCCCCATGATTGCAGAATCCTGGCTTTGCAAACAGCTTCACAGAGAAATGAAAAAAATACTGCAAAGAGCTTTTTAGGTTGTCTTGTTAAATTCATTTTAGGAACAGAATGTTCATTAAATATTCAAGGTTTTCAGTTGCACATGTTTAGATCAGTTTAATTACTTTGAGTAAACATCAGCTTAACAAAAACCCTGTAATTGGTGAGTATTTGCCATAAATACAGTACACAGGCAGATAAAGGGACTTCTGTCACAAATCATAAACTTTTAACAAAAACATTAATCAGCACAATGGTTTTGAACATTATAATAATAATTTTTTTTTACAAAAACAAAATCATAATTTTAAGTTTTAATATCTAAAGGATCATGTAACACTGAAGAGTGGAGAAGTTCAGCTTTGCCATCACAGGAATAAATTATATTTTTAAACATTTTAAACTGTAATATTTCACAATATTACTACTGTTTTCTGGATCAAATACACTTTTAAAATCTTATCAACCCCAAATTTCAAATTACAAAACATACACAGTATGGCTGAGAACAGTTTTGTAAACATCAGTCGAAGCACAGTCGAAGCACTTTCAATTAAGATTAATAGTCTCTCCATTCTTGACTACATTATTAACAATTAACACTACTACTAATCACCATTGTCATGCGAAGATGATTTCCGCTGCACTTTTTCTCCGTCACTGGTCATGCTGAGTATCTGTATGGAGTACTTTGCAGTCAGTGTGTGTAGAAAAGGCCTCTTGTGGATGCTGCTGTTCACATCATTTACTCTGACACACTCAGACAGCTTTCGGCTCACAAGAGCCACTCTTGCATCTCTCATCCCAAGTTTTTTTGTTTCTCTCTCTCTCTCTCCTCAGCACCGCACCATATGACTAACGTCTGTCATGAGCTATACTTTATTGCCCATTACATCAACCACAGACCTTGGAGAGGCCCTAAGTCAAGTTATGAGCCTGAAAATGGCTCAAATTCCATGCACAATAGCATGGAATGGTTCATATTTATGGTAAACAGTGATGTGCCATGTAGCAATAGCTGTAAATGATACTTATAGCTTTGGCCTTGGTTTAGTTAAGGCATGCTCCCCATCTGTAATGACATCAGAGAGCATGATAGAAATCTGAAGACAAACTGACTGTGGTGCAAACTGATGCCTGACTATGGAAAACATGTGTCTGCAGCTGGACCGCCCCCCTTCTCTCGATCATCATGATGCATTTGAAAAAAAAAGTAAAAAAATAAAATAGAGTCAGCTCACAAACATGCTGCTAGACACACATCAGCCAATGCTACCGATTAATCACTGCTGAGAGTATCTGTAATGACTGATGCAGACTTACGACATCTATATGAATAATATAATTAATCCCATCTCAATCATCATCATCATCATCATAATACTAATAAGCATATCTCAAAAAAAAAACCCTGCTCTGACAATTTTATCAGTAAAACAGTTTAGCAACTTAAACACTACATGATATTTCTCACTAACAAGGTAATAACGGCACTGTTATTGAAGCAGATGAACTTAGTTTTTGGAATTAGCAACAGAGCCGTGGGATGAGATGTGTAAGTATTAGTCCTACATGCAAGAGCATTTTAAGGGCAAAAACCTGCTGAATGTCTTGAAAAACAATATCTGAACAATGTCTAGAGGTGTGGTAACTGTAATATAAGCGGAATAATTGACACCAGTCCATTGAATTATTAGAAAATAATGCACACCCAAGTTTACGAACAGCTACGACGCATTATTTTCTAATAATTTAACAGCCTGTCTTCAATTATTCCTAACTTAGAATATTATAAAAAAAAAATTCTAGCTCCTCTTTGAACTTAAATATATAAATTTGCTCTTAAGTAAATGTTTGGTTTTTAAATATCTATGAACTTTCACATATGGTTCAGACTTAAATTAGACAGAAATATGCAGAGCTTTTTACCTGCTGGATTCATCCAATTATCTCCAAGAGAATCCCTGCTTTTGAAGTGTGGATTAAAATTGATCCATTTTCCTCTAAAGGGCATTTGTAATTGTAAAGCCAACCATCTCAGACAGCCAGCAAGGACTTTCATTATTAGGCGATGATATGAATCTCTTTCTTGTGTATGTGTTCATAATATTCTGGGCAAATTCCCCTCTTGATCGTGTCTGTGACTGTTTGGGCAGTCACAGGCAAACACCTTCGATCCTACCACTGAGTCTAACAAAAGGAGATAAAAATAGTGCATTCAAATTCCACTTTTATGACTGAGCGTAAATATCATGAGATAATAGTCTTATTTAAAATACGGTCATTTGTCAGAGAAAAACAGTGATTACACACAAACAAATGACAACAGTAAATGGCAACTGTAGTGCCTACTATGTATTCGGAAACACAACAATCTGCCATTTGTATTTGACCAAATACAAATTCACCCATAAGTTCAGGACAAGCATCTGAATAATATGCAGTGCACATGACAGACGCAAAGAACAGTTGGGAAAGCCATTTGATTGAATTCTAGTAAATGCAAAATAATTGCAATGCTCGGCAAACTGCTATAGAGTTGATGTCGCTATAGAGTAAGAACCAGCGAATGCGGTTTACAGGTTTCATAGAAAGAGAATGATGTGCACAAAAAGAGTAGTTATAGAAATCAAGTACTTTAATGGTTGCGGATGAAATAGCTCAACACAAAAGCCAACGCAAATGTAATAACGTGAAATAAAACGTCATCATGTTTGAAAGAAGAGTGGCTTGATTAAGTGGTGGAAATAGCGGATGATGAGCACAGAACGGAAACAAAACTCAGAGACATTTACAGTCACACACTGGTGTAGTAGAGTGCAAACTCTACTACTCTAAACTCTACTTAGATAACTAATAAACCTAATAAATAATTGACCTCAACAAGGGCAAAAGGGGAATTCATGAGGAATATCTGCTTCATTTCTTCATATTATACTATATTACATTATAATACGTAATATTATATTATATTATATTATATTATATTATATTATATTATATTATATTATATTATATTATATTATATTATATTATATTATAAAGAATTGAACTGTTCTGATTTTTTGTATAGAATTTCTTGCTAACACAGCACTGTTAAAAAAAAAAAAGTTTTCTCAGGTAACCTAAAATGTGCATTATTTAGTTACATCAAGGGTCAAATCAAATTAAAAGTTACACACTTATTTGTGTGTGCACTGTACAGGACTGATATAAAGAATGTTTTTGCTCAAGTGGCCGAAATTTCAGCCCAAATAGGAAAAAAAATTAGAGGGAACATTGGGCGTGTCTAGTAATAATAGGGAGATGAGAGCGCTCAGTGAGTGCACAGGATTGATATTAGAAGATCGACTATAGATAGTGAGAAATGGAAGATTTAAAAAAATAAAAATAAAAAAAGGCTTTTATCTGAATATGCTGTGGCTGGCAGGCATAGCAGATTCTGCCTTCGTCGCTGCCAGGGTTGTGTACGTATAGTACGTGTGGGGTCATTAAAACTGGGGCCAGGTCCTGTTGGGTATGGAGGTGTTTGTTTTGGTGCTCTCAAAAATCAACATTGTTTGGCAAAATTCGCTTAGTGCACCTTTAAGGGTTTTTCCATTCTTTTAATTTATATACCATGCATATTTTTTATTTTATTTGTATTATTTAAAGAAGAAACCAATCCAATGTATAGTTGACATTTGAGGTGTAATACTACAGAAAAGTAATTAAATCTTTTTCAGTTTGAGTGTTTTCAGCTTGTTAATTTTCATATGATAATATGGCATGCAGTTGCTTCAAACAGCTTGGTATAAACATCATTCAATGTAAATTGTAATAATCGTAATTAATAATCACAATTACAGTTTCAAGGGAATGATCGATAATTGTGATTTTTGTCATAATCGTGGAGCCCTATTCTCTAGTGGCTGTCCATGCAAGAAGTTACTTCTCATACATGCAGGAAGAAAAGCATGCAGCTAGATCTAATTCATTAATCATGCCCATAGCCTTCTATGGTTTCCTCCACAGAATGAATAGCACTGTATAATATCCTCCTGCCTTAAAATAACACCACCAGTAACCTTACTAGTCTATACCATACTGATATGACTGATTCAACACACCCCAACATTAACATTCATAAATGCCATCTAATACAATTCTGTTCCTGGGACATTTTGTGAATATTGCAAATCTAAAATATCGCAAGTTTTCCCTTTCAAGATCTTTAACATAAAAATATATCATCACACATGGATGACTGCTTGACAACTGCAACATCTACAAGGTTCTTCAGACTATTTTCTGTCACATTAAGAATTTCCTGTCAAATTTGTAAATAATTACCAGTGAATATATAAATAAAACAAACAAAGTGCACTTTGTATTTGACACGGTTTCACCTAGATTATTGTGTAAATCTTTGCTATAAATGTTACAATTATTTGTCAGTGCAGACACTGAGACTGGCACAGATCATGAATCATGATCTATGAATGAAACTAGAGTTCATGGAACTGAGCAGTCATGACTTATTCTGCACCACTTAAACCTTGCCTTTATGATTACTCACATTACTTGGAAGGATAAGGCTTATATGGATGATGCAAAAAAAAAAAAAAGTGATTAAATTTCATTGCGCTCCTCACACAAGGCAATCGCTCATGGTTTCAGAAGATTTGTGATATAGTTTATGCATCATATGACCAATTTTTATAGACCTTTTGTCATTTTTTGTAATTGTTTTTCCATTATATAAAATGGCACAGCTTGGACAGTCTGCAAAACAATAATCTTTTTTTTCTTTTCTTTTTTTTTAATGAAAAAATATATAGGTTTAAAATTAAAAAAGGAACAACATAAGGGTGAGTAAATGAGCCTTTAGTAAAGTTATTGCATCCTCCAAAAATGATATATTTGAATAATCGATGCTGCATGAAAAAAAGTAACTAGAATGATGTTTCCTTATGACAGAGTGTTGATGATTCAGTTACTGTGCAACACACAGCGATGAATCACATCAGAATAATAATAAGCATTTTTTCAGCATCATGCACTGAGCAGTGATCACTAATAAAGCAATAGCGTTCAAAAGATCACAGAGGAGCTTGTCTTCTTTGAAAACTAAAAACATGGTTCTTTACAAGTTGCACAATTTTTGCAAATAAAGGGATGATTAAAACAACTCCCACCAACAGTGATCTTGTTGTAGATTTAAAAATGAGCTAGGCAGAATCTGCACAGAGATATGGTCATATTCCCTGTTTCCTGACAAACAGAGACAGTGCTTCACAGATAAAACCCTAGCGCAAGAAAATGTGTTTACATAAAGGATATATGTGCAATCGGCCTCAAAGATCTTGGACATGAAGAGAAAACAGAGAACATACCTGTGAAGGTGTTTTGTTCTCACTTGTGCCTCTTAGCATCGGCCTGATCAGAAGCTGGAGAGGCACATGTGCCCGGCTGATTTTAGAGTACCCAGCAGCAGAACTGACAGAGACGGATTCAGTGCGGCCCGAGCGTGGAATTGCTTTTCTATTCCCTGGAACCACTGTAGGAAATGTCTATACCAATGGCCCAATCACTTGCAGCTACAGTAAAGCCTCAGTGGCTCTTGAACCAGCACTGAAACCTGAAGAGAGAGAGAGAGAAAAAAATGGAAGTGTTCTTCAGATTAATAAACTCTGGCTAACAGCTAGTATGACTGAAGACTAAAAGCTCTAGTCATCAAAAAGCTCTCTCCATCTCATCACGTTTTCGTGTGTAGGTTACATGTTGTTCAGAACAGTGGTTTTCAACAATCGTTTATCTGATTTTTAGTGTAGTCCAAGTCAGAATTTATTTTATCTTGTGAAATTTTGTTCATGATTTTACCAAGTGACACATGAAATTCCTGCAAAATATAGGCTTTGATTAAATCTATGGACTTCAAAAAAGATATTGTAAGTGTTTTCTCTTTTTCTCCCTTTCAAACCATATCAATTGTGCTGTCATAAGTGTGCATGATTATATGGTTTTAAATCATTGGGTTCTTTATACTGTCTGCTCTCTGTGACTCAATCAGAACAGAAATACAACCCATTATGGGCTTGTGACCCACAAGTTGAAGAAAACTGGATTAGAAAAAACACTTCTCTACTCTTGCATTCTTGGTTTTGTTTGTTTCACTTTTGTGTAGCTGCTGTGTTCCATTTGTTACAAAGCTTAATTATGGCATCTAGGGGTGCTGGTGGAGGGAGTCACCGGGTTCAAATCTTGCACAAGTCACCAATTATGTTGAGGCGGAGTTCAAAGGCATAGAAGTAAACAAAACAACAAAAAAAAACAACATAAAGGGTCTACCAAGTTAGTATTAAAAATTATTTATTTTGATTAAAAGCACAATATGTAAGATATTTTTATTAAAATATTCCAAAAAAAAAAAAAAACACTAGAACAGTGTTACATATTTATCTTACTCTTACACTAACACAAACCCAAATAATAATAATAAAATTTAAATCCATTGTGTCACCTGCCAATGACGTCATACACAGTCGATTTCCATTTTTGTTTTATAGAAAACATGGAAACACCAAAGACGCTTTAATATATTATGCGTTTTATTCGACAGGTGACGACCGCACAGAGTAGCATTATAACAGAACTTTCAGATGTATCTAGTATGATAAAACAGCGCTGCTTTACACATACTCACGACCGGAAGGAGCGGAGGCGGTCGACTGTGGCTTTATAAAAGCTCCGCTGCTTTCGAGCCGCGTGTCACGCTCGTTTAGCGACCTTATTTTGCTCACCATGCTTTATTCTACCACGTTAATAAATCATTAGCTCATCCAAGAACATGATTTCTGCCCGAGTCCTGTCCGATTGCATCGGCCGCGGGGATGAAGACCACAACTCCCATGATTCCACACTCGGTCACGGCGTCATCAAACTACACTTTTTTGTTTGGTTGGTTTGAATACGCGCCCTCTAGCGGCGAAAACTTACATATTGTGCCTTTAATTGCGCTTCTGATAAAAACAAATACTTATTACGAGTATAACCTGTACAGTTTAAAATACTTACTTCATTGCTGAAAACACTGTCATGACATCTGAGTACAAAGACAGACATTATTCCAGCATTCTGTGCCAGGTATCTTTTTCAGCAAGTACAATGGGCTACATTTACTAAAAACGGAAAATTGCGCAGAAAAAGTTCTGAACATAATCCATGTGATTCTTAGCTTGATTATTTTTGTCTGAACTAGCTACCATTAAATGTGTGCATGTTCTGTATGCTCTTCATCAAGATATTTTGGATTTTTACAAAGACTCATGAGTAGCTCATATCAGTGGTCCACAACAACCTCTATTTAATGGAACTCATTAGGTAAATTATAATCAAGCCAAAGTCAAACAAAGTTAAGTTGTATGAGATACTCTCAGAAAGTTCTGTAATACACAGTCAAAGCAACTCTCATATAGTGTCAAATGAAATTAACTAATAACTTGTTAACTAACAACACCTGTAGGCTATTTTCACAGTGATATTTTACCGTTGCTAATGTTTCATAGTCCTACTCATTGCAATTGAGGTATTTTAATATAGAACAAGTGCAGAAGAGTGAAAAATTGTTAGCTCCCACACAATCTAGCTTGCGTTTTCATTTTGCTTGATACTATGAAGACAGAATTTTCATTTTTGGGCAAACTATCCATTTAAAGAAAACGGGGAAAAGAAATCAAGTTTTTCAACATACAACCCAATGTCTTCTGACATGAGAGAATGCCAAAATGGAGGCATCCCAGAGACACAGATGGTAGCTAAGCTTGCAGATTTCATGGCATGTCTGTGCTTCATTCTTCGGTCCACATGACTGACTGCTTAATGAATGCAAAGCTGAAAATCATCCCTCTTGTCTTTTGCTTGTCTCTTCAAAGTATCTGCTCTGTTATCCCATTTATTTCTCCAGGATTGTCTGTCAGCCTTGTCTTAAGTAAGGCTACTGATGGCTATGTGGTTCTTTTGTGTTTGAATGAAAAACATTTTTCCTCCTTCCTGAAAGTCCACGAGCCAAACCAGTGTTCAGTGTTTAATTTCATATTTTAAGAAAATTATTGATGATTGGCAGCCAGATGTAGTGTAGTTTGCACTGGTATATACTGCATATTTTGGCACATGTAGAAGGTCATCCAGCTAGGAAAGAAGGCCTGTCGCAATAATCAATATATCGAAACACATCATTTAATAGAGGCAACAGGCGTGTTTTTTGATAACATGCTCATGTTAGATTAGGAGCCCAGGATACTGATTTTCATTGCATGACACAGTATTACCGACTTGTCACTTTAAGGTTTGTCATTTGCTCTTGCAGGAGAGTTTTGGTGCAGAGTAGCACTGATGGCGAGAGATAGAGAGGAGGATTATCACTCTTTCCCCCATTCCCAACTGCTGTGAGGCCAAATCCACTTTAAATGAGGTGACCTTCCTCCTCCTACACAAGAGAGCATAGTTGAGGGAGGTATGAGAAGAAGATGATGTGATGAAGTGAAGCAAAAAAAAAAAAAAAAAAAAAAAATACAAGTATAAATTATTCCTCTACTCCTGTCTGACAAGAGTCTCTGTAGGCATGTTACAAAGCAGCTCCTCCATTTAGTGAAACCTGAAAAAATCAAATATTAAGGAGTTCATGGCAAAGAGAGCACCGACTCCTCATTTAGCCCCTATTTCTTCCCTCATACACACACGCACAACTCCCATTCCACACCAGCATCAGGCTCTGTCAGTCAACCATTTCAAGCTTCAACAGGAGTTCAAACCAAAGGGAAGGACATGCTGTTCCTCGCCTCTAATTAAAAAGGAAAGTAATGCCATAGGTCACCAGGAGGTGCTAAACCGTGTCTCCACAGGTATTGGTGCCCAACCTTGACAGGCTTGGACCAATTTGCCAGGAGTCAGTCACGCTGACAGACACTACAGCCAGAATTGTATTGAACATGGCGTGATAAAGCAAAGCATTGTGGGTTAGGGAGCAGCAGGAGCACTCCAGACCTATGAGACGCTACTTTATGTCACCCTCAGGGCTCAGCAGACCTCTTTCATTCTGTGCGAGCTAGTTAGAGACTGGGGATGTCCTTTTGAATGGGGCTCAGTCTGAGGTCCCCATACCTCAGAGAATCTCTCAACTGAGAGTCATTAGAAGTTTTGGGGAACTGCATTCTGACTCTAAGAGGATCTGTTGACCTAATAATGACTTCTATAATACTTCACTGTAATATTTGTTTGGCATTACGCATCACAGCTTTAAAACATCAGACTTGTTTTGTAGTTCATGAAGCTCTGGGGATTGATTCATTTAATTAAACTGACTAAATTGGTTACATGGATACAACAATTTCATGTATCAATCAGGTATCTACTGTATAAACACCTGAGGACTTCTTTGTCACAACAATATAACAATAAGCAGCTTTTGAAGCTACACCGTGTAACTTTTAGCCCTGTAGCGGTTAAAAAATAAAACGTAATGCGTCCTTCGTAAAAACATTGTTTTGGTTGTGCTCCGGCTCTGCTCGGATGAATGTGGTTCGCTGCATCGGTGTACATATTCACATTTAAAATATATGAGGAGGTGCTATATCTTTTGCTATTGTTTTGACTTGTTATTCTAAATAAATGATGTAACAAGTTTGTGAGTCCTTAACATTACAAATAATGATTGCTAGTCTGGGGTGCATTTCCCAAAAGCAACTATGGATGTAAGTTCTGTCGTTACCAATAAAGTTCAATGGAACTAACGACCAAGGTTAACTAACAATGCTTTTTGAGCACCCCCGATAAGTTGAAACTTACGCCATAGGTTCAGAAATTCGTCCCGACCACTCTAAATTCTAAATAATTACTATAGGTTTATCAAGGTGTATCTTAGTAAACTAAAGACACGATTTGGGGTTGGATTTTTTTTAATAACTTTTTTTTTCATAAGTAACTCAGAGTGTAACTTTAAGCACATACTAAAATCAATGGCGATGTTCGAAATAGCATCACCAAGACTATAAGTACTTATACTTGTATTGTACACTATACATTATGTATACTGTGTGCAATATGTGAATTTTCTGTAGACTATATATGGAATACCCACATGACGTGTTAACACACACTCACATGGCACTTTTATCAAAAGCAACATATATAGGCCTATAACATTTAAAATATATATTTTATAAGCTCTTGCTTACATGACCTTGGCACTGATAGCACCATGCTGTTCGAGCTACAGAAACACAATTTTGACATCCAAAATGTGCAGTAAGAACAAAGAATGCGCAGAACACCGTATTCCACAATGCAATGTGCAACTTTTAACTTTTTTATTTGTGAGATAACTCTATGCTACTTCTTCATGTGACAACAATGTAGTAGGCCTATACTACATTGCATCGTATACCATTATTAGCCAGTATATATTATATAGGCTACAGTATGCAGAAAGCATTATGCTGCTAACACTTCATTCTGAACATAGTCAATACAAATTGAGATTCAAAACTTGTTAGACTCTCTTCGTCTCTTGGGTCATGATTCTGTAGTTAAACTGGCATGACCTTAAATAGAATTAAGACAGAAAGTTTTCTTTATTATAATAGCAATGGTAAAAATTCAATGTCTTCTGAAAAAACAACAATTATAATTTTAACCTAATATTAATATACAATAAATAATTAAAAAAAAAGTGTTTGATGACAAATCAAAAGAAAATGTGTGATGTAGTTGTGTTATTATGCTGAGAGCAGAAGATCCGACCCACCATGCAGCATTCAGTACTCATTTTAGCCAAGAGAACAGATTAAGACTCCAGAGATAGTGTGAGTGGGAAGAGGTAATGGCAGACATATGAAGATGACCTCTCTTGCCATAATGCCTTGAGTGCCAGGGTTAAGGTTTGGGCTTGTCATATCTTCATTCATATCTCCTACCAATTTTGTGTTTCTCACTGCATTCAGTATTTCTGATGTTTCCAGTAAAAAAAAAAAAAAATATCTAAATATCCTTATAACAAGACACTGGGGAAGTTTTTTTAATAATAATAATCATAATAATAATAACAAATATATATTGTGTGTGTGTGTGTGTGTGTGTGTGTATGTGTTTAGATATTATTGGATATATTTTATTGCAAAACAAGACTCATTAAGATTTATTTATTTATTTATTATTATTATTTGTAGATATGAGTTTTGTATGGACGATTAACCCCTGTGATAGATTAAGAATTATGTTTAAGTGTGATGAACATTCTGCTCATTGCATATATTATCTGTATTTAATTCCTTTAGGTGTGCAGAGCTTAAGTTGAGTGTAAACATTGTAATGCACACATAGCAGGGTATCCTACATTTTAACAGTAATCTTATTTTACCAAAAAATAAACAGATTACTGTTTATGATATTGGGCAACACCACCTATGTTATTGGAAAGCAAGTTATATGATTATCAGAAACAATCATTCTGCACTATTAGCGCAGATAAATCATTTTTAAAGCTTTGCGAATCAAGGCTCTTCATCCCAGCACTTCTGGTCAATTTCTGGTTTATGAGTTGTGCAGAGAACATGATTGTAACCCACAAAGCATTATTTCACAGTTATGGCGGTGTTTGAATACAAGCCGGATCTATTATGCTTTAATCAATACAGAGCAAAGACTGTATAATTTGCCATTTGTTCTGTTGTTCAGCACCATTTTATTCCATATGAATTGACCTTTTTATAGACTTATCTTGGCTCATGCCCAGGGCGCTTAGGAAGTTCACCATGATCATTATGTTGTTGGAAAGCACTTGTTTCAGTCCATGTACATCAATTGTGATATATCCAATAACATTAGACAATCTGCTGTGTTTCCTGACAATGACACAATGTAATATTAGAGCATATATTAGAGTTTAACATCATAAACATACAAAATGTAGTAGTTATGCATGTTACATGGCATTACAAAATAAGCCTGTTTGTCTTTTTTGTTTCTTAGATTGTCCCATTATAAACTAATTCAATTTGTGACTCCATTTCTCTACTGCTAATTTCTTATCAGGAAGTGTATATTGATTTTGAGTAATATCATGCTATCACTCAATAATCAAAAACAAGCTCTAAATCCTCTGGTATAGTATTATTTTACAAGTCAGAAGTATAAGAAATAATTTGTCAAGAACATAACTGTAAAATGTAAATATAAAGCCATGTCGGCTAGAAGTGGCCCTAGGAGATGATGATGAAATGTCTCACTAAAGTTCACATTCATTTGTAGATAATCATGCTTTGCTACAGTTGTAAGTTAAAGGCGGGTCAGACATTATTCACTGCAAATTACTCTGTCAGGCTCTAAATATATGATAGAAATAAAAAAATATCATCAGTCCCACCTGTATTGATGCCTCTGTTGCTGTGTTCCATACAGACAGTTTAAATATCTATGAGAAAAGTGAAATGAGGTGATATTGCTGGACACTGATCATGTGCATTTGACTCTATTCTAAATTCATGGTATATATATATATATATATCAGAACCATGTTTTGTAATATTTATACAACTATTCAAAAGCTATTTCACATTATGTTTATTAATTTAGCAGATGCTTTTATCCAAAGAGATTTACAAATGATGACAGACAAGTCAACCAAAGGAAACACAAACACCAGGGTGCTTCAGATTTCCATTTTAGCCAGAAAATATGAAATAGTACAGAGGTTAACAAAGCAAAAATAAAACAGTGGAGAGTAGATTTTATAATGGGCATAGTAGGAAGTATATTAACCCCTTAACTGTCACCCCCCATTTTTTAAAATAGGCATTAAAGTGCACTTTCCAAACTTAAATTGTTGTATTTTATAAACACTTTGGAATATAGACCTAAGGTTGGTCTCTTTTTAAAGAAGAAAATTAGCAGATTTTGGCAAAAGTGGAATTTTTTCAAAAAATTAAAGTATCAAAAAGTTATAGAAGTTTAAATGCACTGTAAATAAAATGCGCTATATTAATTTTATTTTATTTTATTTATTATAAATATTTTACATAACAGGTTTTACTCTAAAATTGGTATAAAATTAAAGCCTTGTGTCTAAATAAGTTATGTTCCAAATTTGACGTTGATATGAAAAAAATTGAGGTTTCTGTGAGATTTTATTTAGGGCGTCATACCACAAACAGCCACCGGGAGCCATCAAAACTGCTTTGAACTTTGTTTAATTAATTTTTCCCTAGATTTCTCTGTCAGTTTTACTTCAATACTCAAAATAACCACCAAATATGGAATCCTGAGACTCAGAACTTTCCAATGATATGTTTGTTGCCAAGTTTATAAAAAGTTTTGATTCTAAAAGACCGTAATGCATTTTGTAATATGACACTTGACACTGCCCACTAAGGGGGAGGAGACCGCCATAAGATTTTAAAGTACCATTTCCATGGTAACGCAATGTCCGATTTCAAAATGTTTTTCACAGGATGAATCTTGGGCTTCTAAGTTTTCAAATGATATATAATTTATGATGATTACTAAAAGATTTTATAGAGTCTAAAAGCATCTGCTAAATTAATAAACAGCCTAATGTGAAACAGCATAAATATGAGAAAAATAAGCTCATTTTGTTGATCAGTTAATTATTTTGATCATCAGTCACTGATATCTACAGTTGGAAAACTAGCTATTTAAAACCATATACACTGCAGTACATGTCAGTAATATTTTAAAGATGTTTTTGAAAGAAATAGAAACAGAAAAATATTGTGAAATATTATTACTATTTATACTTAATATATTATCTTAATACATTTTGCATTTTTATTCTGTGATGGAAAAATGTCAGTTTTCAGTGTCACATGATCCTTGAGAAGTCATTGTAATATGCTAATTTGGAGTTAAATTTTTTCCCCCTAATTATTAGTAGAAAAAAAAATCTTGGTAAAACAGAAGAGCTAAACTTTAAATGAAACTTCTCATAAAAGCACAGATACTAACTACTAAACAGTAGAAAACAGTAACAACTACAGTAACTACAAAAACAGTAACAACTAAACATGAAAAAAGCAAAGAAGACTGTATTAATAAACAGGACATAATATACATATGGTATATTTCAGTCCATCTGGAAACATTTCCATAGTATCAAAGGTTTTCATCTGGGATGCCCTTTAAGCACATCATCCATTCTTTCCTGAGGAAAAAAAAAAAAGTACATTTTTGCATTAACAGTGAAAGCCTCACTTGATAAACAGAGCAGCATATCTCACACAGATAAGCTGAGGAGAAACAGATGGTGCGGACCTGTGCCTCATACAGTGAGCCATCGCTCTGTAACAGGTTCACTGGGTGGAGGGAAGATAAAGAAATGGAGGAATGGAACTCATCCGTGTGTCCACTGCACCTGGCTATCTGCCTCCAAGCTATGTGTACTGTATCGGCGCTGAACTGGAACAACAGGCCGCTCAGCCACCTCCAGGGAGCCTTGCATGTACAAACCGGACGAGATAAGAGGGCACGTTTGGACGACAATAGGATTTGTCAACTAGGAACGTCCAAAACCAGGCCATCTGGCTGGGGTCTCTTCTACCCACTTTACAAGGCACCGAACCGAAGCGCCTAGAAGGTTCCCACCTGCTCTACACAGCATCGGGAAGAGATAAGGGCCGGAAAGCCAACATTTGTTGGGAAGTGTATGTGATATACATAGCAAACCTACAATTTGCATAGAGAAATCACACTTCAAAGCCCAGAGGAGAGCACTGGAACTTATATCTGTGGGTTTAAGAACCACAGCATGAAAACAGAGATGGGATAAAGATGGGAGAGACTGAGTGTCCACAGTATGACCTCTCCAAGGGCAGAAGATTAGCTGATCAGAAGAATGTCTGAAGATCCTCAAAGAGGGACAAAATTGCAAGAGAAAAATGAAATGCTGAAGGATTCTTTTGGGACTGAAAAAGAGGTTTACTGAATTTATTTATTTATTTATTTGAACGTACGTTTCAAAAAAGGGAAAATAAAGGCAAAAAGAAAAGGAAAAAAAAAAGAATAGAAAAAAGTAACCCACTATGGAATAGGCAAGAAAAGGTATTGTAAATGCTAAAACGATCATGTCCAAATGTGTGTTCTTGCTTTACCCATGTGAAAATATAACACATAGGTCAAAAGGGGCAATATATTTTAAAATGATCATGTTATATAATTCATAATTTAATAAAAGCAGTATTTATCTAGTTCAAAAACAATAAAGGTTTTTAATGAATGAATCCAACGTGTTAAAGTTCAAGTACCAGAGGTATTATAAATGCTATAAAAGTGCTAGGGGCATGTTAGAAATGCTATCATTCTGACTCATGAATATGAATTGGGTGACATTCAGCCATATTTAGATCATCACCCACCAACTGCACTTCCATCAGTTTAATAAACTGTCAGTCAGTAGAGTGCTGCAGGGATGATTTGTAGGCAAAAGCTTGGAAACAAGTTCGCATTTTAGCACTTCCGGTTCCAACTTCTTAAAAGTCAATAGGTTTTTTGAATGGATTTTTGATTAAGTGCCTGAAATAAGGTCTGAAATAATTTCATGTTCATCTATGACATAAAATACATCAGTTAACAGCCCCTTGTGATTTTTAAATTTTTTTTTTTTTTTACTTTTATTTGTCTTGACATGTGGTCAAGGATGTCAGGGATATTAAACGTCATCACACCAAAGAGCTAAACTTATCTACTCACTAGGTCACTTTTACAGCCTCACTGTATATATAATCATGTTCTTGCAAGCTAATAACTAAACATTTTAGGAATTATTATTATTTTTTTAATTAAAGACTGAAAGAATTGTCGGAAGCCTAATGGTGGTGATTTTGAAGTCATGGAACCGTGTAGTTTGTTTATAGCCTACATTTAGCTTTTTACTTCTGCCAATTGTATTTAGGCTTGTGTTCACAAATCCTTGGCTTGTTCTAAATAAACCTACAAAGGTTTGAGCTGAGCTACTGTCACGCCACTGAAAAATGTAGTTAGTAGCATTGCTACTTTTAGCTGGTGACTCTTCAACGGTGGCGAGATCACACTGCAGTTCACTATATGAGCAATGACAGAGGAGGTCTTGTCCTCTAATTAATCTGGCATGTCTTTAAGCTCCAACACTGGATCACTTTGCAGGCCTGTTGAATAATTCACATTTCCTCTACGAGCAACTATATGTCATAGGAGAAAGCCTGCGGTCTGCAGCCACCTCACATCCATGGCAGGATATGGGGGGAATACAAAAAAGGAGCAACTGAGAGAGCAAGGGTGGGCGCGAGAGAGATTGAGTACAAAAATAGACATTAAAGAGATAGAAAGACAGTGATAAGAACCACCAGACTGAGAAAGCGAAAGGAGGGAAGGACGGAAAGGCTGACAGACTGTGGTCTAAAAGGGCCGAGAGAATCTAATGAATCAGCAGAGACTGCGAGTCCATCCCACAAGAGCAGATCTGGCTGACAAAGCACAAGGATATGAAATGTCAGTCCGGTCACAGTCTTCTGTTCAAGTTCCATTTAGGATGTGCCCAAGAACAATCAGAGCCCTCACTTCTCTCCCAAACTCCACATAATTATGGACTGTCCGCCTGGTAATGGGTTTTCAACAATTGCACAGTGCAGTGTACCCTGTTGCAAATGCCATGACTTCTTATAAACACTGTTTACAATAAGCAAGGGATAATGTGTAGCCAGCCGGTCATTCTCACAAAATGAACACAGATAGGGTAACCAAACAAATAAAGCTGTGGACATGAAATATTGATTTGAACTGAAATTACTTTTAAATCTTAACTGTATATTATAAAACTACGACTAAAAATAGTCCATTGCAATGTACAAAAGAATTGGCCATGCAACAAGATGAATACTGCAAAAATATTTCTTTAATATTTGTCATTATTGCTACAAATGGAGACACAAGATGGTTCCAGATGAGTTTGTCTGAATAACCTTGTGCAAAAAACGGGAGTGTTTAAGATTCAAATATAAAAGTGTTTTCTTAGCTTGCAGGGTTTATTAAATCTAGGCCTTGATATATAATGTCACCATGGATGACCAATCAGAATTGCATCAAATGTTCTCAACATTGCTTAAATTAAATTAGAACTGTCATGATACCCAGTGCATTCACTAACAAATTAAACTATGTTGTAAAGTGTTACCTCATAAACATGAGAGGTTAAATAAATGAACACTCCAATAGCAGTTACAGTCTTAGAACATTTTATTGTTGTCTGAACACCCGTCCCACCCCAACCCTCAGTTCCCCATGAGATATATGCCTCTGTGTCCTCTTCCTGTCCCACAAACACATGGTCAAAAACACAGTTCTTTTTCAGTTCATTCAGTATCATACAGAAACACTTGTAAGGAAACAAATAAACAAAAACGCACAAAAAAACAAGGACCTGGCTCAACAGTTGTCAAGAGTGGCTTAAGTCCTTCCTCTCTCATAGTGACACCCTAGGGATAGTTATGCGGTATTAGCATAGGTGACTACCATTAGAAGCTGGCTAATGTCTTTGGAATGAGCATGGTTATAAAAAAAAAAAAAAAAAAAAAAAAAATTCATCGGAGGGTTTTAAAGTGACTGAATGGGCCTTCTGAAGGGGCGACTTTGGAATGGCTTTTAGAGATCCTCCTCAGCTGACTGAGCATTTGTCAGATCTTTTGGCGGCATACAGTATTTAGGAAATAGGTCTTATACAGTACATTCAACTATTTCTGTCACTTTTCAATTGTTAAATCTGGCCGAACAAACTTTATTCACATACTATTCAAAGAACACAAATATACATCTATATGTACATAAACTTTCCACTTGAAATCTGAGTGTCCAGGCATTTTCCAAGAAAGTCCAAAGAGGGATTTAGTGAAGAAAGTCACAACACTGTCTTTGTAATCTGTTCATTCAGTATTTTCTCTGGCTCCCTTATAGAAACAGTTTCTCCAAAATTGAAAATTCTGTCATCATATTGTCCCAAATCCCATAAGACTTTAAATCAAAATGTATCCTTTGTGTTTCACAGCAGAAATGAAGTCATATCAGTTTGGAACAGTAAATAATGGCAGATTTCTCATTTTTGAGTGAGTGGTTCCTTTAACTACAATAGCTTGTTAACACCTTCAGTCATCTGATGCGATCGTGAGCTGTCAGTCAGTGTGGACTGAGGCGTCAGTCTGTCTCAGTCTGAGATGGTTTATGCAGAGTAATGTAATCAATGGGAAAACGCCTCTGTGATTTGCTAACTTGGCATCTTGCTGATACGGCAATTTCACAGTTGGGGTTATAAATCTGAGAGATGTGTGTTTGAGTAATACTGATGTGGATACTCTGACTATTTTATTTAGTTCTTTTAGTTGTTAGTTCTGTAATTCAATGGTGGTACATTACAGTTTGGTGTTTTTAATCACTGAACTCCTGGCTGTTAGTTTCTACTTACTGCACTAAACTCTCTGTCACCTTCCACAAATTAATTACAAATTACAGTCTGAAGCGCTTTTTTTTTTTTTTCAACCAACAGTTCCTGTGGTTCAGTGGTAGAGCATTGCATTAGCAGCGCAAAAGGTTGTGGGTTCAATTCCCAGGGAACACACATACTGATAAAAAAATAAAATAAAAAAATTATAGTCTGAATGCACTGTAAGTTGCTTTGGATAAAAGCGTCTGCTAAATGCGTAAATGTAAGAAGGTTATTTGACTCAAGAAAATTTTGATTTTAACCTCAGAAAGTCACATTAAATTTTACAGTACAGTATATAAGTATATTTTCAATTCATTTTCTATGGAACAATCTTTGGTAACTCCGTTACCAATCTCTAAGAATCTTAATTAAAAGCAAGATATTTTGATGATTTGATTTTACAGTGTGGCAACAAAAACAAAACAAAAAATTGCAACTGTATAACTATAAATATATAGATTTAATAATGGACTTCTGAGGTATGAAAGGTCAAAATTACCATCTTAAAACAGAAATTCGACTAGCTAACATGGGATTTGTACCTCTGATGCTTGAAAAAAAAAAAAAAAAACCTCATCAGACACCACAGTAATGTATTCATGAATTGCACACTTGACAATAAGATGATTAAGCATTGTGTATCCAGGCTCTTAAAATGGCAAATAAAACCCATCACATACTGCAATGCTGTGAATATGTAAACTTAAACGAATGCTTTGAAAAATCTTGAGCCCAGGATTCAGCTGTACACTCAAAGCTGCACAATTATTAAACAAATCCACTGAAAGAACACGAGTCAGTCCGATAAATAGTTACAAGTGAAAAGAAGAAGATTGGCGGTGTTCCTTCTGCTCCCTTTCTCCTCACTTCTGACACAGTTTGGCCTCCGTTCCCGTTTTGCAGCTCCGTTGTAAAAGGACTATTAACTGTGCTCTCTCAAAACCACTGAGTGAGAGGATAAAGGTCAGGGTGTAATCCACCACAAGCTTTAGAATGCCATCATGTCTGCCCCTAATGTACTTCCTTTGCTTTAAGCACACAGGCCACTGTTAGCACTTGAGACTTGCACCTTAAGACAAGAGATTTCCAGCAGACGTTAAGTATATATATATACAAGTAAGAGGAAAAAGACAACAGTTACAACAAGATAGGAAAGCCACAGTGGGGCAACCTGGCCTCCCAACTCTCCTGTCAATCTCCTCTTGAGACATATGGCACCATATATAGAAATAAACTCTGCCTTCGATGATACAAGAACCAATCCTCAGAGAAAAGACATGTATCGCTAAATGTTGGTGAAACAGCATTTCCTTTGCGATGAAGAGGCATTGGCTTCTTGATAGACAGTTGATGGAAAGCTGTCTGCTGGTTGAATCTGTGTGTGTGTGGATGTCAACGTTTGTGCATGCATTTGTGTGTTTGTCCTTTTGGTGCTTTTTAAGTGGCATGGCAGATGCCCAACTCCTTTTTAAGAGCCATGGTAAAGACACCCAGCTCTCAACTCCACTGTGCTGCACGTGAAGAGACCTTCTCCAAGTGATGTTTATCTTTGCTCTTCAGTCCAGCCAGCCAGAGAGAAACAGGCAGGTGTAAAATAAAACTGCCATTTTTAGAAGCGGCCCACTATCTCTGCAAGCAGAGATAAACCAACCACACCGCACCAAGCCAGGCTCTGGAATTGCTCACAGTTCTGAGGAAAATATGCTGAAAATATCCTAAACCGAAAAAACAGCCATGACACAGAAGGGTGTAACATATTTAGGTGTTTGGGGCAAAAAGGCAGAAAACTCTACTCCGCTTCTTCCTTCGGCTTTATGATCTGGGTAAGACGACAGAAAGAAGGGAAGCAGTGGTGATAAGGGAGCCTGCCGGTGGTCCAGCTCCATGCAGTGAGCTCAGCATGATGGGATTGGGGGGGAGAGGGGGGCTTTTCCGCTATCTGACCTCCAAGCAGTCCAAATACTCCAGAACCAGCTCATAACAGAAACGATACTGCTCCTGCACCACACAGACACAGAGAAATGACAGAATTAATGCAATAATTTAGTTTCATTTCTACGTAAACACTACCGTTCAAAAGTTTGCGGTAAGTTTTTTACTAATGCTCATCAAGGATGCATTTATTTGATCAAAATGTAGTAAAAACAGTAATATTGTGAAATATTTTTACAATTTGGTCATTTGGTGCTTGAAAAACAGTTCTTATTATTATCAATGTTGAAAACAGTTGTGCTGCTTAATATTTTTGTGGAAACTGGATATTTCATTATGCCTTATCAAAACTGGACAGAAATCATTTATTAGAATTATTTTATTGTATCTGTATATCGTTTTGGTAAAAAAAAGAAAAAGAGATCAGATTACACAATGACAATACAATTACAATTTTGTTATCTTCTAAATTTCACATTTATTTATTTACACATAGAATAAGTATTTATACATGAAAATATTAAGCCACTGTTCTATATTAGTTAGGATGTCCCTCATTAAAATTTGGGGTTCTCTGGCATCCAAAAGACTCCTGCTGCCTACTCACTGGGGCCAGGAAAAAGTAATTCCTCCTATTTGTTTTGCAACCAATAATCTCTTTATTCTTTCTCTGAATAGTTTGTTCTGTTTTAGTATGACTTCACTGGCAATGAACTTTTATACCCACCAGTGTCTCCACCATGTTGGGCTTAGCATTACGAAGAGTTTTGACAGAATAGAAGACGTCCACCATGTTCTGGTACTGGATCATCTCCATCAGGATGTTGCTGGCACAGTACATTCCGCTGCGGCCACCGCCGTTCCTAGACAGACAAGAGAACAACAAGCCCAGCTTTCATGAGTAAAGAAGAGACATTGAGGATAGTGGAGAAACAGATCTGGCTGTGCTGCATACTGATATTCAGTCTACTGCAGAAATTTCTCATATCCAGTTAATATGAAACCAGCCTGCACCAGAGGCATAAAGAGCTTTTTGAAGATCCGCAGAGGTCTTCTGCTATGCATGCGTACGGTACGACGGCGGCAGCTAGATGAGGCAATGGTGAGATAATCAATCGCAGTCAGTGCTTTGGCAGCTCTGGTTTAACACTGAGAAAGGCCTGTGCTGTTCTATATTAAAGCATAATTGATTTCATCTCCATAATCTCTTCTCTCTGCCTGTGGTTGGTAACACTGTGTGACAGTTTTGAGTGATGTGCTTCTGGGCGGCGATGGGAAACAAATTCGTGCCTGGGGTTCCAGATGAGGCAGCTCGGTGGGCAGGAGGGGAAACGAAGCCATGGGGGAAGTGAAGTGTGCGGTTAAAAGGATGATGACCATGTTAAAACCTAGGCTAAGATCAGTGAGTCTGGGTATGAGTGAAGTCCCTGTTTAGAAAATTATTTTATCTGAGAGCCGTTTTGTTTGTTTAATTGTTCATGTCAGAATATTGTCCATGATATGTTTGCAAAGGTACACAGAAATATATTATGCATATATTATCTCTTATTTGGCTCACTGGCAAACAGAGATAAGACAAGGATTAAGTGTGCCGTTCAAGGGCACAATGGCCATCACCCAGGCCATAGCAAGGAGCTTCAACATTATGCAAGGCAGGAACGTCACCTAATGGTCAACGTGCATTGTGCCATTCAGTGTAACTGCTCTTTGATTAGCTCATTTATTTCTGCTCTTCAGTGTTAATACAATGCTTTTATCTTTCCCTTTTTCTCTTTGATTTGGCCTATACTGTATTGGCCTATAGTTCTGTAAAAGTTTATGGCAGGGTTGTGCACCATTCAAAACTGAAATATTGCCTTCTATTTAATCAAATTTAAACTACCACTCCAAAGTTTGGGGTCTGTAGGGGTTTGTTGGGGTCTTTGTTTGGGATCTGTTCTTAACATTTTTTTTCTTATGTTCATCAAAGTTGCATTTATTTGATAAAAATACAGTAAAAACAGTATATTGTGAAACATGACTACTATTAACATTAGTTTTCTATTTTAATATACTTTAAAATGTATTTTTAATTTAATTTTCATCAGCCAATACTACAGTCTTCAGTGTCACATGATCCGACAGAAATCATCCTAACAGATTGATTTATTAATATTTTGTTGGAACCTGTGCTACTTTTTTTCAGGATTCTTTGATCGATAAATAAAAAGTAAAAAGAAAAGCATTTACTCAAAATAGAAATATTTCTCTCAAAATATGTCTTCACTATCAATTTTTTTTAAAATCAATTTAACATATCATTGCTGAATAGAAGTACTGACCTCAAACCTTTGAACAAATATCCCCACCCAAATATCTGACCCCGAATTTCTGAATGGTAGTGTAACTTCTATTAAATTCAACTTCCTGTAGTTCCAATTTGACTTATTTCCAAATAAATTCTAAATTAATAAAATCTCAAATTGGAAAGTGTTTAGAACACACTGGGTAGTGGATCTTCCACTACTTGTATTACTGATGAAGAGTGCTGGTGCACCTGTTAGACCAGACATACATCTCAGCGTGCAAGTAGAAAAAAATTATCTGTATCTGTTTGCATCAGTTGCTTGGGGAAACATCAATCAATGACACACTGCAGAGGACACATGGTGGAAGCAAAAGATGTAGTTAAGCACAGCAGGACTGCATCATTTAGCTGATTTCTCTTTTTTTAATCATTTGTCTGTATCTGATTAGCAGTACATAAAGCTTATGACAGATTACAATATACAGTTGCAGGAGTGTATTACTGTGCAGCAGAAATCAATAGACAGAATACCAAATAATCAAAGCAAAACATTAACAAAGAAATATTAGAATACACTTAAAAAAGAGCAACTGTTTGTTCAGTTTATCTAATTAAAATCAGCTTATGCAACAACATTCTTGATCACGTTGTCACAACCTAATTTATTTGTGCAAATTTAATTTGCAAAATGGAAGTTTACTTAATCTATTTGCATTAACATTATGAATCATTTTAATTGGCCATAACTGATTGTACAGATATACAGATGCAAACGTAAACAGACACAATGGAAATTGATTCTAATAATTCTAACAATACTACTCACAGGCAGTGGACGACGGTACGACCTTCCCCACACTCCCTCTGCCACTTCTGCACGCTGGCCAGCAGGTTGAGGAAGGCCTTTTTGGAGTCAGGCACGTCACGGTACGCAGACCAGCGCAGGAACTGGAACTGGCACACGACCAGCTGACCCTCCTGCAGCTTCACATGGATGAGACGGGGAAAAGGAAAGGTCAAGATAAGTAATGCATTACCAGCTGTGCATTTGGGCGTTTATGAATGTGTACAGTAGGACTGTTCTCCATGCTGAGGTCTCAGCAGTGCCAAGTCAGCAGTGTTTAGGTTGTGATGAATGAGTCTGCTGGGAAAGGGTTTCACTCGGGTGGGGAAAAAACACTGTAAGGCTGGCCCTGATACATGCCTGCTTTGCCTTGAAACAAAGGTGGAATTAATATAGAGCCCTGAGGCACACCCCGAAACTGCCCTCGGGGTTGCTGGGAGGAAGTGACCGCATTGACCATAGCTAAGCGACACAATTTAACAAGTTTGACAATGATTTTTCTGCCAAAATGTTTTTCCAATTTTTAAACAACTGATAGGACATACACAGATGCCAGAAGTTAAATTAGGTCGTAGAGTGTATTGTGAAGTTATATTCAAATTAAAGGAATTTTAAATGAAAATTGAGCTGTTTTACAGATAATAATGCTCAATAAATATGAATCTGAATATGGTCAATTTGAATATGACACACTGTGCCATCAGTTGTTGCATATGTCGTAACTGAACTTGTGACTGATATACAGAATAAAGGACGGAGCTGAAATTTAAGGAGAAATTTTTCCAGTAAATATTTTTTTTTTACATAAACCAGCAATTACAGAGTTTACACACCTCACTACCAAGTTCAAGTTAATTTATTTAAAAAGCACATTTATAAACAAGACTGACCAAAGTGCTGTACAACCATAAACACAAAAAACAGAAAGAATAAAACATATGAACTTAAAACCAAAGGAATGATAGATAAACAAGATCATAATACAATATAATAAGAATAGGATATTAATAGGCCAGATCAAATAAGTGTGTTTTTAAAAGAGACTTAAAAATGGATAGGGAAGGTGCCACTCTAATCTGAAGCAGCAGATTGTTCTATAACCGAGGCCCAACCACAGAAAATTTTACATTTGACCAATTTTAAGTTCCCAGAATTTCCTGGCAACTTTATTTTTTGGTTCCCAAAGAGAACAATTTAACATTCTCTGTTGATTAGCCAGGAAAAAGAATGTTTAGGTTCCAAGGTTCCAACATTCTCTTAACCTCTATATTCCAAGATCCTTTACCCTGCTTTACATAAAAAAATCAGACTACAAACCATGTCTTATTTTTATCCATGATTTAATCAATCATTAAAATAAGTCAAGTGCATCATCAAACATAATATGGAAGATTAAACTAATGCAAGATTTTATTTTTCCATTAACATGTAAGATTTCCTGGATAATCACAACCCATGAATACACATATTTCTAAGTGATTAAAAAAACAAAACAAGTCTCTCTAGCAGACATGCAACAACACAGAAAGTGCACCGTTTTAAACCAGACGTGTACAAAAACAGTAACACTAACATTCTCCACCACACAATCTAAGTAATAGAGATGTCATATTTGAATAACACACGCACCCACAATCACAAGCGCCCCCATCCACACACCCCCTAATTCCCTCTACAGCGCTGGAAATGCCTTCCCCCCACTTAGTTTCTAACGTTCCACAGACACGCTGCATGGCAAAGCATTATAACACTGTGACATCTGTCAAAAGTGCATCGAGCTGAGAGAAAAAAATGCAGGCGTCTATTAGGCAAAGAGCACTGCTATAAAACATTCGCAGAGCAAAACAGAACAAAATTAGCCCTTACAATAATGACAAGCTGGGGCAAATTGAAAGTGGTAAAAATGACCTTCTGTGGCATACTCATTAATGTGTGCTTCATATCTGCAGGCTTATAAAAACTTATTTAGGCATCTGTCCTAGTCTGGGAAAGTGCCGCCATATGAAAGTGTCATGTGCTGATGGTATGAAAATGGATATTTTGAAATAGCTTTTTCTCTGTTCTTTAATTGCTCTTGTAGCTTTGGCTGACAAAATATATTGGACTGACAAACGCTATTTATTTAACTCTTTATCTTGTAGTCTATTAAACCGTGATCTGAATGTAACATGGCACAACAGCAAACAGAGTAATGTAAAAGGCCCCAAAACGCTTTCAAAGCTTTTCAAATACTACATAAAAGTCTCAATTTCCGCACTTTTTTTTAACTTGTGGAATTAAGCTGACAGTTAAATGGCACTACATAATGATCAACTGTTTCCAAGGTATGAAAAATGTATTGTAAAATGTATGATGTAATTTCGAATAACTGCTCAATTAAAGCAATTTTATAAAGTGAGTAAAATGATGATTAAGTGATTAACTTTCTGTTAACTTAAGGGTGTATTAAGGGTCTGCTAGGGCTTAAATGTAATAAGGTAATGTGAGGGAAACTTCTTATATGTTAAAAAGTGAATTATCATTGATGGAACTCACTCTTGTCACATTTTTGACCCGGAAAAGCCGGGTGATGATGTCCTCATCTGCAGACATGGACAGAAACTCCACTTGCATAGGACCATACTGCTGAAGACCTGGTTCAGGCCAGTACTGCACACAAGGCTGGAAAGATAGAAGAAATTTCTTTACGGAATGTTTAAAGTAAAAAGAGAGAAGAATAGGCGAGAAAAGCAAATGTATTGTGGAGGGTGCTAGATTCTGGAGGAAAAAAAAGGTTTAGTGGGTTCTGCAAGGGAAACGTGTCTAGAGTGAAACAGGTTCTAGAGGGAAAGGGGTTCTTGAAAGAAAAGGCTTCTGAAGGAAGTATATTTTACAGTATAGCTGCTGAACTTATGATGATCAAGCAGGACAGTCAGAGGCCAACCCCCCATAATCTAAAAACCCAAAAGGATTTCAATCCAAGAATGTGCTGTGAAATGAATGAGATTCACCATTTTTATCATTCAATCAGATGAATATTTTGACACTGTATTTGGAATATGTTGCAGCCTTAGAATTCACCATCCATACATATGAAATGCTGTAGCCTTACTAAACCAAACTGAGCTGAAATTAAACGGGTGGAGACGATGAGAATAGGCAAGAAAGAGGAAGAACATTAATGACAGCAAAGCAAGTGAGGTGATAAATATTAATACTTATGGACTGCAGAGAGCAATCATGCGAATGAAGAAGAGGGAGAGACATTAATCCACCACAGAGAGAAAAAGGAGCAGATCGACTGCGAGGGTGACACTGAGTAACTGCCGGCATGTTAGCGCACGTCAGGGTTTTCAGAGAACCGTGATCGAGAAGAGCACCGGAACGCAACTCCGCAAACTCAAAGGGAAGCTTTATGTAAATGAGACTTGACTATACGCTTATGAATATAGAACATTTCACAGGGAGATTAACAGAAGCTGGGGACAAAATAGCTTAAACGACTTCAAAGGACATGCGATGATGCCAATGTAAAAAGGCAACCTACAGTATAAAGATGAAAAGAAAGAACTCCCAAAGTCCTCTTGGGCGCTGTATTTAGTGGAACTTCTGGTGGCTGTGCGGACGCTTTCACTTACCCAAGCAGAGTTTGATTGGTTCAGCTGATTCAGCATGACCACAGAGGTGCAGCCGTAGTCAAACACTAGCCTCCAGAAGTCAGAGGTTGTGCCGGGCAGTGGGTGTGGGGTTACAATGAAGGCAGCAGGCCGGTGGAAACTATCCATCAGTGCCGCGTTAATGTAGTTGTTACTCTCTCCCTCAGTGGTGACCAGGAAGGCGAGGGCCCTGTCAGGTGGGAGAACGTCCATGCTGCGATTCTTCTCACGGTTTCGGGGTAACAAGGCGATGCTGCACTCCTCGACGTCCAGATGAGGAGTCACAGAGTTTAGCGTCTGAGGGAAAAAGTAATGGATGATATGCTAAACAACTGAAATAAGCTTTGTAGTTTTTTCCTGTGCTTAACAACTTTAATGAGGTCAGTGGGTTTATTATGATCCCTGCCAATGGGTTTATTAATGCATCTCTATGACATCAAAAAGTTGCAGAAGTTCAGAACGAGACATTTCAAATCAGTGTTTTATAACTTGTTTTGTCTAAAAATAACTTCTATAATTAATTAGTATAGTTTTTGTTAACTGAAAGAAAAGCTTCATAATTAAATAAAAAAGAAAAGTACATAAAAAAGAAAAAAGAAAAGAAATGTCACCTTGCTAATTAAAATAAAATAACTTTAAGCTGGAGTATTAAAATGACTAAAACTAAAAAATTAATTTAAGCTATATATAAAAGATCAAATTTGATTCTTTGTTAAAAACAAAATGGAAAAGCAAAAGAAAGAAATAAAGAAATATGTATTGTCATTCATAACAAATACCGTTTCTATAAGCTCATCAAAGTCAGGAAAGAATAGTGCAAATCATACAGACATGATACATGCACTGTTCCCCATGAAAACCAAAAGGTAAATAGATTTAATTTTCTCTACTACAGCCAAAATAACTTATATAACAACAATTCAACAGAAAACATCTACATGAACATCAAAAATATGTACAAAACCCATTATAATATGCTCCATCAGTACCTAATAACTATAGAACAATATACTGTTCACCCTTTAATCAAAATCAGCCTTCCTTTACTTCTGTTTCAAAGCCTCAGCAAAAAAATTGCTTATAATGAATGCATTATAATTCACCTGGAAAGTAAAGTCAGAAAAATGCAATGTAGAGGTAAGTGCAGGAGAGCAAGGGTAGTTCTGCCTGCCTTCTACTGAATCAATAAAAGTATTCTCAGCAACACATGTGGAGTGGTACATCTTTTATTAAATAACCTTCACCGACCTTTCACTCCCTGGGGATCTGTGGCTAAGTGAAACACGGCTGACTACTGCTCCCAATGGACAACGAATGTGAGGTATTTCTTCTGTTACACTTTTGCACTACTACCTTTTTTATTTATGTCCAATGTTCTAGTAAAACAATTAAACTTCTGTAATCAATAGTCTCCTACTGAAGAACCTTACCCTATGATGCCCACCTTGCCAGTGTATACAAATGAAATAAAGGATTCTAAGTTCTGAAAGTTCCTAACATTCTGCCATTTATTACATCTCAGTTTTCTCATTGTTATGTGTGTAGGTGTACAGTACATATGCTATGGAATGGACCCGTGTTGCCGTAGGCATCATTCATTGGAGTCAAAAAAAAATTAAAAAGAGTAATATATGAGTATTTATGCCCAAATAAGTGATCCCTAAACATTTCTGTCTAACATTTACTGCAGCTTTTTCACTTTGAAAAGAGGTTGATATTGAAGAATGGGGCTGTACAACCTGTGAGTAAGGGAGCTGTCTCTAACACTAGGCGCCATGTGGAACATTTCAGGTGACAAGCAATTTGTCTGCCACCACTGAATGTGAAACTGCTTCGCAATGTGACAAATCCAAAGCCAATCAGATGATGTTTAAATGTACAGTCACACAGTTGTATGGGATTTTACACCATTGAGATCTCACAATCAAGGCATTCGGGAGAAATTACAAAACAATAAATTGTTTTATATTGTTGACAAAGACCTGGAACTCCTCTCGTAGCTGTGAAGAGTTGCTCTGAGAATCCACCCTCAGCATCTCTTTGTAAGCCAAGGTGAACTCGTTTACTGGGATGGCCGTCTCCCCACACAGACACGCCTCCAGGATGGCATCGTGAATGAATATGTACTGCTCCTATACAGAAAGAGATTGCAAAGACATAACTACCCATTTCCTGGTGTAGAATTCATATTTTGATTCAGTGATAATGTCTTAGTGGGTGTGCCATCCGCTCTGTTTAAACTCCATCTAGTTTGACACATTCATTTGAATTTGCTGTTGTGTGCATAATAGGCAGGACATTAATGCATTAATCAGCCAATCACAGTGACAAGGAGGCACTGCTTTCTGTGATTTTATTTTATTAATTTTTTTGTATCTTTTTTTAACCTGTATTTTTATTTATTTTGTAATATTTGCTTCCATTTACTTTAATTTTCTCAAGAGTTTTTTTTTCTCCCTTACCTCCTCTGAGAAAACACCCTTGATAGATAAAGTAAGAAAAGCAGAATTTGTTTAACCTCCATGTTTCAAAGTAAACAAAATTTGTGGCATGTTTCAAAGTGTACTGCGAGTGAATAAATCGCTCTACATAAACACTTGCGGATGGATTAAATTAAAGCATCTGGCAAATAATAACTAAGGTTTTAAACAGTCAAATGACTGTGGGATTTACATAATAAAGTTTGGATATGCAAATATCGGAACATCTATGCAAAGGCACTTGCCTCCGCAGAGTGGACAGATGCATCAAAGATGATTATTTGCATTACACACCTATCAATACATGCTTTTCACTGAATTCCAATGCTAAATATTCTCAATATTTATAGCGACTCCTACAGAGCTTATTACTATGCAAATACAAGAGATGTCATGTAATAAGTCTATTGTCATAGCTTGGTAAAGGGAATTATGGGGAAATGTGAAAGGCTGCACCTCTGTCTGGATCATGTTGATACGGCGAGAGCAGAGGGTCTTCACACAGTTGTAGATGTCCACCACTCCTTCACACTCCGCCATGTCCAGCATTACATCCAGCACTATATAGCATCCTGTCCTGCCTGCTCCCACACTAAAGAAGAAGAACGAAAGACGAATAGCAAGATCTTCCTCAAAAATGATGACATTTGCTTTTTCTTTGATGGACATGAACTAAAGATCAAGCTGGTGAAGTTTTAAGGCAGCTGCCACAGTCCTGTTCGACATGGAAGGATGTGAACAGTCAAAGTCCAATGTGACAGTTGACAGCCAACACTAACAGAAAGTACCAAAAAGTATTACCATGGGTAAAATAGTAAAACCAGATTTTTGGACACATATCCTGGTCATATCAGGTTTTTGTACATTTAACATGATATTCCACTGTATTCATTAAGTTACCTTGGAGTATTTGAAGGAAATATAGCACAAGCACAATTTTCAAGCAAAACATTTCACAAGAAGTTTGTTTATATATATATATATATATATACAGGTCCTTCTCAAGAAATTAGCATATTGTGAAAAAGTTCATTATTTTCCATAATGTAATGATAAAAATTAAACTTTCATATATTTTAGATTCATTGCACACCAACTGAAATATTTCAGGTCTTTTATTGTTTTAATACTGATGATTTTGGCATACAGCTCATGAAAACCCAAAATTCCTATCTCAAAAAATTAGCATATTTCATCCGACCAATAAAAGAAAAGTGTTTTTAATACAAAAAAAGTCAACCTTCAAATAATTATGTTCAGTTATGCACTCAATACTTGGTCGGGAATCCTTTTGCAGAAATGACTGCTTCAATGCGGCGTGGCATGGAGGCAATCAGCCTGTGGCACTGCTGAGGTGTTATGGAGGCCCAGGATGCTTCGATAGTGGCCTTAAGCTCATCCAGAGTGTTGGGTCTTGCGTCTCTCAACTTTCTCTTCACAATATCCCACAGATTCTCTACAGGGTTCAGGTCAGGAGAGTTGGCAGGCCAATTGAGCACAGTAATACCATGGTCAGTAAACCATTTACCAGTGGTTTTGGCACTGTGAGCAGGTGCCAGGTCGTGCTGAAAAACGAAATCTTCATCTCCATAAAGCTTTTCAGCAGATGGAAGCATGAAGTGCTCCAAAATCTCCTGATAGCTAGCTGCATTGACCCTGCCCTGCAGCTGACATGGCACCCCAGACCATCACTGACTGTGGGTACTTGACACTGGACTTCAGGCATTTTGGCGTTTCCTTCTCCCCAGTCTTCCTCCAGACTCTGGCACCTTGATTTCCGAATGACATGCAAAATTTGCTTTCATCAGAAAAAAAAGTACTTTGGACCACTGAGCAACAGTCCAGTGCTGCTTCTCTGTAGCCCATCCACAGCACACGCCTGTGCACGGTGGCTCTGGATGTTTCTACTGCAGACTCAGTCCACTGCTTCCGCAGGTCCCCCAAGGTCTGGAATCGGTCCTTCTCCACAATCTTCCTCAGGGTCGCGTCACCTCTTCTCGTTGTGCAGCGTTTTTTGCCACACTTTTTCCTTCCCACAGACTTCCCACTGAGGTGTCTTGATACAGCACTCTGGGAACAGCCTATTCGTTCAGAAATTTCTTTCTGTGTCTTACCCTCTCGCTTGAGGGTGTCAATGATGGCCTTCTGGACAGCAGTCAGGTCAGCAGTCTTACCCATGATTGCGGTTTTGAGTAATGAACCAGGCTGGGAGTTTTTAAAAGCCTCAGGAATGTTTTGCAGGTGTTTAGAGTTAATTATTTGATTCAGATGATTAGGTTAATAGCTCGTTTAGAGAACCTTTTCATGATATGCTAATTTTTTGAGATAGGAATTTTGGGTTTTCATGAGCTGTATGCCAAAATCATCAGTATTAAAACAATAAAAGACCTGAAATATTTCAGTTGGTGTGCAATGAATCTAAAATATATGAAAGTTAAATTTTTATCATTACATTATGGAAAATAATTAACAAGGACCAGTATATATATATATATAATATATATATTGTAGATGTGCCTTATTGTTCTTAGTGGATATATATATATATATATATATATATATATAAAATATTAAAAATATTAGACAGCACAGCTGCTTTCAACATTGATAAAAAAAAAAATATTATTTGAGCAGCAAATCAGCATATTAGAATGATTTCTGAAGGATCATGTGACACTGAAATCTGGAGTAATAGCTGCTGAAAATGTAACTTTGCCATCACAGGAATAAATTACATTTTAAAATATATTCAAATAGAAAACATCTGTTTTGAATTGTTATAATATTTCACAATATCATTGTTTTTACAGCATTTTTGTTCAAATAAATTGAGCATTGGTGAGTTTTAGAATGGACATATTTAGACATTTCTGGCTGAAAAACATTAACTGTTATAATATGATGAAATGCAGCGCTCCATACCTGCAGTGGACCACCACAGGCCCTGCGTCGAGTGGCGTGGAGGTTTTGACCCGCCGAATGAAGGCTAACAGACCCGTGGCATGGTATGGGACTCCATGTTCAGGCCACGATGTAAAGTGAAACTGACACACTTCGTGTTTAGCAGAGTATCCCCTCTGAAAGACAAACATGCTCCACACTTCAATTATAATGTATATGTACTACTGAATTTAATATAATTAAATTTTTCGCCATCTTAATTAGAGGAACACTGAGATATAAGAAACTTGAAACCGAATTGTCCATACAAGCATCTTGGCTCAATGTGTAAGGACATACCAATAGGCCACGGCTCCAACAAAGATACTGTTGTGCTTTAAAAGTGGCACAATTTTTATTTAATTTTACTACTATTTTTATTTATTCAAGACAAACTGTTTTTTGTTTGTTTGTTTGTTTGTTTGTTTTTTATTAGATGAAAAAGAAAATTCCCATTGGCTCAAAAATCTGAGGTAACTCACTTCTGGAGTTTGAATTCCTCATGGCTTAAAGACACCAAGAGAAACTCAGATGAATTAGCAAAAGCGACAAATAAATAAACACCCAGCTCTGTGGTCCCATATGTCAGTATGTCTACTAAGCCACTAAGAGACTTCCAATTACCGCATCCCAATTGGTCGTCTGTTTGAATACACACGAAGATAGCTTCAGCCGACAGCCTGTCTGATGGTTACTAGAAGAAACCTTCCCCACCATTCGCCAAACACACACAAGCACATCGTTCCACCCACAGCTCATGTTTGATTGACAGGGCCGTGCCAAGCACAAAACTCACATTAAAGGCTGTCGACAGAACTGCGCCTCCACAAGGCAGCAAAGAGGATGATAAGAGAAGACGGGGGGGTGAGGTGGAGGAGGATAAATTGGGCTAATTTCAGCAAACGCACCCACATTTAGCCCATTGTATCACAGAGAAGAAGAGATAATGAGAGAAGAGAGAAAGAGATGCTTTAGTTAATGTGCCCGCCATAAAGCGTTCTGAGATGAGGCAGCTCTAATCCTTGAACAGACAGCTCGGTGGGCCTCTGCTGGGTATCAGGCGCTTCTCTCCATTACATTTACAGGGCTGTCACTCCAAATTCTACCCTAACACGCACACGCAAAATGGGTGCACGCATACACACAATTCACGTTCTACCCTAATCCAGGCAAAGAAGCAATACATATCAGCAGTGCTGGGTATATTACTTAAAAATTGTAGTTCATTAATGAATAGAAATGACATTATGCAATTTGTAGTTAGTAAGTAATCCATCACATTCCACATTTTAGGTACTTTTTAATTACTTTTAGATTATTTTTTACTTAATTTATTAATTTGAATAAGATAATCTTGTACCATCAACAACATTAAGTGCATTTAACATTACATTACGCCAAGATTTCACGAACTGGAGTTTATGAAGGAACAGGGGGTCTGTGAAAAGATAATTATAACTTTTATAAGAAAATAAAAACATTCAAAAATAAAACACTAACTAAAAATATTAAATATTTTATTTTATTATTATTTTATTTTATTGACTCTCAATTTTCCATGCAATTATAGTTGCATGACTAGTGGCTGGTCTTTGTGTGCAAAATACAAGCAATAGGCTTTTTTTTTTTTAGAAAGGAAAATGTAATATTAATTTTTAAGATAAAAAAAAAGAATAAGGAAGAATCAATGAATTTACTGCTATTTTGTGAATATGAAGTAGTCATGAAATCAATGAAAAATTAAAATGTAATATAGTTTAATTACAAGTATTTCATTTTTGCAATCTGATTACGTAATCCATATTACATATAATCACTGCATATCAGCACAGCAGCACATATGAGTGATTATTAAACAGCTGAAAATACTTGATTCTAATTTGGTCAATCATAGCAATCTTAGATCAAATAGTTTTGAATAATGATGCTAAACTGTATTTTCGACATGGCTGTGATAGTTTCACGTTTCTCATTTCACTCCACTAGTTCTTTCTTCTAACATAACAAAATGATTTCAACTCAAATCAATAATTCATGTCTATTTATTTATTTGGTACGTAGCCATGTAATAAGCAGGGTGATGTGGAGTAGCGTGATATAAGATCTGCGATACAAGACCTGATCACACTGTCTGCGTTTATTGTGTGATAATGGCCTGCTGACTGTACATTACTGTTTGCATAACAGATAGCATCATCTCAAATGGCAGAGCAAATCACATTGCTGTGTGAGAATTAAGAGCATGTTGGAGCCGTGGCTTAGAGGTGGTGTGGTGATCATATGGGAGATACAATCCTTCTTTTCCCCATCATTTCCTGTCCTGTCTCTAGAGGAAGAGAAATCATCTCATACCCGCTCCAGGGCAAAAGTTCGCACTGTGTACTCCGCCAGAGTTTCGGTCTTCAGCAGCGTGATCTTAATGTCTCCGTACATCTCTGACTCATCTGGCCAATACTTACAGCATTTCACCTGAAAGACAAACCAAAATAAACAAACTCAGGTTAGAAAGCATCTGAGGTCCACAGCAGCATGATACTAGCGCTAGGTAATATGTTTTAAAATTAAACAACATCATGAATCTTAAGAAAATTTCAATGCACAATTTTATGTTTCCTAAAAAGCATGCCATTATATTAGTTTCATGATTCTATCTTAGTATGAAAATGTTTCTTTAATCAGATTCTCTGATTAAAACTTCAGTAACAAAAAATGGTATTAAATTCAGGAAGTTTGATCGATTTTCCTGTATCAGTTCAAACTGTCTGTGCATAAATTGATTAAAAAACTTAGCCAAAAATGTAATTTCATGACATTTTTCATATATTAAAATGTTTCAAATGATGGAGAATACTGGTGCTATCAAAGGAAAAATATTAAATATAATTATTTGAATAAATTTAATGAAATGCTATACAGAAAACAAGCCTTGATTATTTGTAATCATCTTAAGACATTTCAAAGCAAATACATGAATAGAGATGTATACTGAATATTTCCAAAAATCTGGAAAAAACAACAACAACAACAACAACATATATTCATTTGATATTCTATACTTATTTTACATTTTAAACCTTCCGGTCTGTGAGTTAAAGCTTTACAGAAATCAAATTGATGAAGTGAAAGAGCTTGTGTACAGTAAACTGAGTTTATTTCTACACGCCTATTACTGTTACACAAACTGTTAGATTTGCTGTCCTAAGCCATCATCCATTTATCCCTGCTGTTCACAGCTTTTATCATAAAAAGGGAAAGCGTATTTTTCATAACAGAGCCCCAATTTCATAAGAGGGCAGGGACGGGGGTGTTAAGAGGACTGTTGGCAGCAGACGCTGTCTACGAACCACTGAAGGGGCCGATGCGGGTGTGGAGAGGAAAATGAAATTGGAAATTATGTCGGAGGAAGAAATAGAGGTGGTTTAAAAATGCTGGAACAAGTTGGCCACAAAACAAGGGAGCATAATTCATTACATGAATGTGGGAATTATGATTATTCAAATCTTACTTTTAGTTGAGAGAAATGCAGATGTATTTATATAACAGGAGCACGTGGTAAGTGCACTGTACTGCATGTAACAAATGTATTGTGGGAGTACTGTGGTACAGTGATGCTATCAGATGATATCATCACCGGACTTTGATATATAACTTACTGAATGCACTAACTATAAAGTATCATGTAGCAGTACCGTGAATTTTCATGTCATAGTAGATATTAAAATTCTACACTATTTTGTCTAAATAAATTTGAAATATAACACTGCAAACTAAAATCAATCAGAAAAACTACAAGTGTATTTAGGCATCACAGCATTATAATGTACGTACAGTATGAAAATGGATATTCACTTTAAAATATCAAATACAATAAATAAATAAATAAATAAATAAATAAATGCAAAAACCTCTGAAATCAGCTGATATATGTACCTATATTTTACTGATATATGCATAAGCTGTTCCCTGTAAATTTTATGAAACATGAATATGGTAATCATGGTAACCATGTGATATATATCAAGAGTACTCTCATCTCCAAACATCATGTAAGGATGATTATCATATTCATAGACCATGGTATTTACATGATACTCCATAGTACTTTTTGTGCATACAGAAATCGCATAAAACATAAAAACATAATATTTCCACACCTACGAAAAATGAATGGAAAATTATATAAATGTACATATTTCCAAGCACAAATAAGTGTAACAGACTCACAAATACACAAACATTTTGAAGAGATGAATGAATGAAATGTGTAAAGTTGTTGTGAATGGGGAGAAGCTTTAGTTCATGGGTTAGTGTGCAGATGAGGAAGGATCTAGAACATACCCTGCCCACCTCCACTAGCTTGGTGATCATGACGATACTAAAGCAGTTCTCTTGCCAAACCATCCTCCAAAAATCATACACTGTTTCCTGCTTGGGCCCTGCAAACAAACAGAGAACCACATATATACAGTATACACACACATTGAATGAACGGCAGCCAGTGCTCCAGATAGTGGCTTTTAATTTAGCAAGTGTCATTGCATGTTATAAGGCAGTTCAGTAATCCAGAGCCTCACACAGAGTAATTCAACAGCAGACATTTCTGGTAAATGGAACAGTTTTTAACCTCAGCAGGATGTGGCTCTCTGATAGAAAAAGCTAATTTCTCCTATCAACTGAGTCTGCTTTGAAATTCAATTAGGGAGAAATACAGACAAACCACAAACATGTAATGATTTATTTATGGGAGCTCTGAAACGATGAGAGAAGAGGGTGACCTTGTTTTAGTAGAGCTGAGAAAGGGGTAGAGGGCGGTTCATGTCTGATGTTTCTCTCAAATGCAAACACACCGTTTCCTTTATCATAATGGGGACTTTCCTATGACTTCTATTGTTTGGAAACTGAGCTATAGAAAGCTGTTTGCATGCTGAGATTTTAAGAAATACATCGTATAGTATGTTCATGAAGCCGGTTTCCTAGTAAGGACAGTTGGCTGGCACCCAAATGTAGGTGATTAAGGTTTTATGATCTTTCACTGTTTTACGGTCTTCGACCACACAGACTGTACATCATTCTACTTATTAGACAACTACTTACAAGATAAAAAAACAAATGAACATAAAATATTAATCCAAATTTAATAAACAGATCAAATAAGCATGAGAATGATATACAAACAATGCACACATCAAAGAACACATACACAGCCAGTAGGGCTGGGCGATATATCGCATGAGATTGTCACACGCATTTCGTCAGTAAAGCCGGTGCAAGTCCAACACAATTTACCAAGTGGAGCACAAATTAGCGCAGGCTTGCAAACATGCAGAATGGGGAAGTCGTGGCCTAATGGTTAGAGAGTTTGACTCCTAACCTTAAGGTTGTGGGTTCGAGTCTTGGGCCGGTAATACCACGACTGAGGTGCCCTTGAGCAACGCACCGAACCCCCAACTGCTCCCCGGGCACCACAGCATAAATGGCTGCCCTCTGCTCTGGGTGTGTTCACGGTGTGTGTGTGTTCACTGCTGTGTGTGTGTACTTTGGATGGGTTAAATGCAGAGCACGAATTCTTAGTATGGGTCACCATACTTGGCTGTATGTCACGTCAACTTTTGACTTGCTATTTTGGGGCATTAAATAATGGTGCAAATAAAGTAAATTGACTAATGCAAACCACAGTAAACCACCTTGAATGATTCATTTAAATTTTGGGTTTGAAAGGGAAACTCCTATAATTGCAAATGCAATAAAGTTGCATCAGTTGTAAAAATAAATGTCCTGGCTTTTTTAAAGCTAATTTTACACTGTGTGTAATTTTTTATTTTTTTATTTTTTTACTACCCTATTAAAATTTTCAACCTGCAAGAGAAAACCTAAACTACTACAAATTTCAAATAAAAAATAACCCAGAATCAAAAAGTGCAAAAAAAAAAAAAAAACATTTATTTGCTCTGTATCTGTGTCTTGTTTTCCAGTAAAAATATCCTTAAACTTTAGCTTAAAAAATAATTTAGAAGCAAAATTGCATAAGAATTTAAGATTTGGTTTTATATTGATTTAATTTTTATTTTTATAACCTCTTTGGCAAACTGCTTTTTCTTGTTTTAAATATAAATTGAGTGATGTTTATGGTTGCAAATGACATACAAATAAAGGGATGTAAAGGTTAATAAATAAAGGATTTTATACAGATATTCTATTATTTATAAACAAGACAAATATATTGTGAAAATTATTTTGCAGTGCACACAATCTGTTTGAGATGAGCCAAGGTCCTGCAGTCATTGTGTTGGTGGTTTTGATCTCAGGTAAGAAGACAGCAGGTGGTAATGCTCACTCCGCTGCATTATTTCTATTTGCACACCTCTGTAATTTCCTGGATCAGAACTCATTAGACTCCATCTGAAGGATCTCTGTGTTCTGAAGGTTTCGGTCACACACACACAAACCCAAAGGCTAAGATTGAAGAGAGGAAAGAGGCTCTCCCTCCTGGGATTGGACACTGCCAGACTGAACCATATAAACACACGCACACACATCCATCCATCCACAAGTCCTGTCCAGACAAAGATACTCACCCTGAGTGGCGATGAAGTGGTTGGATCGATGGTAACCCTAAAAAGAAAGAGAGAGAGAGGTGACATGCTGTGTAAGCCATTTGTGTCCCAGAAACATCACTAATGTGTATCTCACTGCCCTAAGAGTACAAATGCTCTTCAGAGATCCAGTCTTCAGTCAAATCAACCTAAATTAATTTGATCAGTGAGTGGAACTGTTTGATAATCTGTGGGTCACTGAGATAAAATAAGGGTCATGTGATCTCATCATGCCGACCTCTACGAAAAAGATTTACTCATTTAATTTCTTTAAGGATAAACATTTTTGAAAAGGAAAAAAAAAAAGTACACCTTTAAGCTACAGTCAAGCTACCACTGCCCATTTAAAAAGTAATTAGCTACACCACAAAAGTAAAATAAATAAATAAAACATAGATACAAGTTTATTTTAAACTAAATAAAACCTTACATGAAACTGAAATGAGCCATTTAAACTGAATCACTAAAATCAATCTGACCTCCCAACACTACTTTAGAAATCGTAAAGTGAGTGTGTTTCAATACACACTCTCTTTACAATTACAAACTGAAATGTAAGGCCATTTTTATTTTGAAAACTAAAAGCAAACTGAAAAATGTAGTCAAATCAGTAGTACAGCTAGTAGTGTTTGTTACACTTCAACACTATTAATAAGTCTAAGGCACAAAAACAAACAAACAAACAAACAAACAAACAAAAAGGCACCCTGCTATGAAAGTAATACTCATTTGCCCAGACATAAAACTCATCATGGAGGACATGAGCTCCCTACGCGATTCCTCCATCAGCTCATGTTTGGAATGAACAGGGAGAAAGAAACTCTAGGAACATCTCAAAACATGCAATTTATTCATCAAAGCTAAGCTTTTCCAAAGAACTACCTGGGGATGCTCCCAAAAACTGGATCTGTTTTCATTAAACAGACAATAGAGACATGTTCTTTATTGCTGTTGAGCATTTGCTGCTCCATTTAGAACACTGCAGACACCTATTACACTTTAGATTGGGCCAAGCTATTTCCTGCACACTGTACAAACAAACATAGAAACATATACACTGTAGACAGAAAAAGAAATTGTGGGGGATGTTTGTTCCACACAGAAAGGATTCATCAGTCTATGGGATTTGGTGAACACAGGGGATGCAGGGAAAAACACTGGGAAGATAACTGGTCCAAAAGAGCCTTGCTCTGCTGATTCAAGAAGTAGCATGATTTTCTATTACTTATACCAAGGGTTTTCAAACAACGCCAGGGACCCCCAAAATATGATGATCACCTTTTCAATGACTCCCTTACTAAAATATAGAGGCAGCTATATATTTTCATGTATAAATATTAAATTATACTGTGTGATAAAAACTATATAATAAGACAACAAGATGATTCTGTTTTTTTCCCCACCATAGAGTAACCAATAATTGCGAATTTTTATATCACAATTTTGCTGATTTTGCAATTCTGAGTTTGTATCTCACAATTTTGAGAAAAAAAGTTTTAGAGGTTTTGAGACAAATAGTCACAATTACCTTATATTTTACCTTTGCCCCATAGTGAGAACCATACTATATAGATCTCCAAATCTGGCTTTTATTAGCAAGGCAACTATGGTCAAAGAGCAAAGGAGCTGCTGAAGAGAGCTTCGATGGGGGAAAACATCTGGTCTTAAAACATCTGACACTTTTCAACTGGTCAGGCTGGGAGACTGACCTCTTACCTGAGCACCAGATGGACAGGATAAGAGACAAACTTACACCAGCTAAGACCAACAAACCCCTTAGGCTGGTTTCAGATGTTTTTTTCAGCAACTATCCTACCACAAAAACTAACCTCCTGACCTTTGACCACTTTCTCCACCTGTATTTTTAAAAAAGAGTGGAAATGAAAAGGTGAAGAGAAGATTTTTACCTGAAACTGTGAAAACTAGGTGGAAGCTGAAATATTTATGCATCCACATTTAGGGAAGAATATAAAGAAGATCTGTGTGACAGAGCCACTTTTCTTCATGTTTAAGTAATCCAAACAGAGCAATGCCATGACACAAAAAGGGGAAGAAAGAGAGCTTGGGGTTGGGGGTGTTCAGAGGGAAAGAAAGCAGAGAGAAAGAAAAGAAAGAGAAGTGAAGTACTTACTTCCCTGTTTATCCGAATCTACAGGGTCCAAGAGTCGTAGAGGTGGGGAAGGGTGGGGGGGTAGAAAAAGACAAGACAGACTCTAGTTAATGAGAGACTGAAGAGAGCTAGAGGATTAACAGATCACAGACACACAGAGAGAGAATTAGAAGAAGAAAGAAAGAGAGAGACTTATGTTAGCCAGCTAAGCTCTGTGCCAGGGGAAAAAACACTTGAAATGGAGGCACATATTTTTTTATGTGCAGGTGGGCAAATCTTTGGACACTAAATATAAAGTGTGAAGTGTGTAATTTTTGTGTCTTTAGCATCATCAAACAGAATTGAAAAATAATTTATTTTAAATAGGCTTCCCGGACACTCCTTCCTTCTGCCATTGGTTGGACAAACTGATAGCCCCGCCCCCAAACTCACTCCATTGAGTCTGTGTTGCTATGTGGGGCTGGTTCAAACAACAGAAAGTGCCTTTACACTTCTCAGGGAAATCAACAAACAAATGGCTTTCAGGCCAGGGAAGTGCTTTAACATTGAAAAAATTACACACTTCTCTGTTAAATTACTCCATTTATTCATGTGTGAGCTACTGTAGTTTCTTGCAAGTTCCTTTATTGGGCTGATTCAAGAGCTATTCAAAGGGAAAGGACAGCGATGCAAAGGAGTAAACACATTAAACTACAGTTGCACTCACTTTAATATGTTCCCTAATAGCCTCTACTTACTGCCAAGTTTACCAGAAACAGTAAAAAGAAGCATCTTGACTTTTTTTGTGCTTTACTCAAGGCCAAAAAAAAAAGTAAATAAATAAATAAATCAATGCTTGTTAAATTGGCCTATGCTCGGTTTTGCTCCTGTATATAGGTTCATCCTGAAAACACTAAAATTTCAAGGTATTTAAAGATAAACTGATATTGTGGCCAATCATGACATGTAGAGGAAAAAAAATACAAAATACTATATATATATATATATATATATATATATATATATATATATATATATATATATATATATATATATATATATATATATATATATATATACTATAGTAGATGTAATATAGTTACATATATGTGCCTTCATTCATGACTATTCTTTCTCTTCCTATTTCTTTAAATTCACTCAATGCTACACACGCTTAGAGCCGTCCATTCAAAATAAACCACATAATTCAGCAAATCACTTGCTGTGTTCAAGGTCCAAAGAGTCAAGGTGAGGAAATTGCAAGATTTTAGAGTGTGCATCTTGTTTTTAAGTCTGTTGTAATGGATAGTTCATGCAAAAATGAGAATTTGGTTATTTTCTAATCATCATTTTGAAAATTCAACTATTTGTGTTTCACATAAGAGAGCCATACAGGTTTGGAACGACATGGGGGTTAAATGATGACAAAGTTTTCATTTTTGGATGAACTATTGGTCTAAGCAAATAAGTAGAGAGGGTCCCATAAGAGGAGGTAGTCTTGTCCAACCTGGTGCACACTGAATAAGCTGTGAATAGCAGGTTTAAAAGAGGGCTGACCATCAGTGCCCACCTGTCTCTTTATTAAAGGGGAAATCGATCACAAAATGACCCTAAAACACTTGCCACACATGTCAGTAAGCTACACTTCACATCTGACCACGGTCTAAAATCCTTTGGGAGGTCAGATTTGCCAGCACAGGAATAACAACCTACCAAGTTTCACCCACCACAAAAAGGACAGTTAGTGGTCTAAAAAGTTTTCTATCAAAACTGATATGATGATATGCCACATACAGTATGGCAAGGCTAAAGGAGAGTGTCAACAAATATCAAATAAACTCCAAGGGAGCCACATAATAACAGAAACAGTGTGAATGTTTGTGAGTCTGGCTGAAGACAGCATGTGACTGCTGACTTACATCGATGTAATTGGCGTTGATATAGTCGGAGTTGGGATCACCGAGCAGCGGGTGCAATTTCACCCTGTGACGGTCATCTGAAACACAAAAACACATACAGTAACATTCATTTTGTGCAATAAAAAAGTATTTTTCTATACAAATTAAGTTTATTATAGGGAATGCCTTATATTCCACACTAATGTCGTTGGTATGTTAAAGCTGCTACTTGATTTCTGGGTTCTAAAACAGCAGAATCAGTACAGTATGTGCAAATAAACAATGCTACCAGCTGGTGATTGACCCCTTTTACTTTCAGACACATGAAAGCTTTACATTATCAGACATTTTGAAACTGAAGTAACTTTAAATAATCAATAGAATTGAGAATGTCTAAAGGCATTACTTTGAAATTATGATATTTTTCGTGATTATGATATGCATGCAAAGATTGAGAAAAATTAACTCACAACCCATCAGGGTGTCGTGCCTTCCCTTAGTTTTATCCTTCTTCTTATTGATATCCCAGCCATCAAAGAAGCTCTACAAATATATGATGGAATATTGAGAGAGGGAGAGAAAGAAAGAGAAAGAGCGAGAGAACACATTTATTTTTTAGTTCTGGGAGATAATTATGATATCCTTAAACTTTGTCTGAAATGCATTTTATTAAAAGACAAATTCTGAGATAAATAGCATTTAAACCAGAGGTTCTGGATTACTTTGCAACCCAAAGAAATGTATTTTTGTGATATTAAATCAGACTAAATTGAATACAATTCCACTTTCAAGGAGGATAAACATGATTTCATGCTTCTGTTGAACACAAAGAGAGGTCATTTGACAAACGTTTTATGTGAACACTTCATTTAATATCTGCAGCTGCATATATTAATAAATATTTCTAACGGAATTGATTTGCATCCTCATCTTGTTTTAAATTCTCAGATGCTCCCAATCCCTGACTATCAAATCTAGCATTCACTAAAATATAAATGTGAATAGAGGCAAAATTTTCACACCAAACTAGGTCTACTAGGTGTAAGCATTTAGATGGCCAATTCCAGTGAACTTTTATATTTATTATATATATATTACATGAAAGATGCCACTTGATTTATTTTAAGGAAAAAAACAAACAACAAACAATTTACAAACAAATCATTCATATATTCCAAAGAATATATATTAGATATGTATATGCCATATAAACACATCAAAACCCACTATTTTTGCTTGTAGGACAGACCTCTACTTCCTGTTAGATCTTGTCATTAAGCACTGATCATTGGACTGTACTTGGGGTCCATGGGGAAATAAAGCTTATGAACCCTGCCGTTACATTTGTGTGGTCTCAAACTCTGTGTTTCTTTTCTGCTTATGAAGCACAAAGACACTGACCTCAAACACACACATACACACACACACACACACACACACACACACACACACACACACACACACACACCACACACACACACACACACACACACACACACAGTGTCACTATGTCCAGGAAAGTGGGTATTGATTTTTGAGTTGAATCTGTTTCACACTGGGGGGGAGAGTTTAATGAGTCCACAAGCTGCGCTCCAGAGAGGCAGGCTAGTGGCAGAGCTCTGATTATGTGGAGGGATGTTTTGTCTCATAGCTCTGTGGACAACAACAGACAGAGGAGAGTCAACAGTCCACATGAGTGCAGCGCCGAGAGGAGATGCTCAAGCCGCATTCTGAGGAGAGAAAATTAGCCATGGAGGAAGAGAGGGAAGAAAAGAGATAGCATTGTAGTGCACTCTTTGTGCAGTAATGCTGAAGGGCTGTATGACCTCTACTTTCATCTCAATAACTGCTCCTCTATAGTCCATGGGGGAGTGATGCGAACCTGTCCGTGAAGAACAGCTCAAACTAACTGCTCTGAAAGTTATCCAAGTCACAACTGTAATACACAATGTACAATACATCAAGGTTCACTGCACACTGCTCATTTATAACATATACTCATCACTTTACATTAGATTTGTTATTTTTAGCTAAAACTAAAACTGTTAAAATTTTCTGTAATTGAAATAAAGGTGAAATAAAATATAAATATTAGTTGAAAAACAAACCAAGAAAATGAGAAAACTGAAATAATGACACTAAAAATACTAAAACGAAATAAATAAATATATAAAACTACAAAAAAAAAACCTTTACAGAAATATTCAAGTATTTCTAAAAGTAAAATATGAAAAACAATAAAAATGACAAAAGCACAAAAAATTACTAAACTTAAAATGAAAATTGAAACTAAAAATTTTTTGAAACTTAAAAATACAAGCTAATTCAAAATATTAATACTTTAAAAGTATATAACTAATACTAAACACTGCCTTAAAATTTTATTCTAGTCAAAGACTCTGATTATAAGCTAAATCTCAAATTGAGCCTAATAGATAAAAAAGGTTTTTCTTTTTCAGTACCATCTTAAAAAATGCAAACTGTAAGAGTAATCTGATCTGAATACTCTTAGTCAGTTTAGAACTATTGTGAAAAAAAAAAATAACCTTTGACTATAATTGCTATAAATGATTATTTTTCTTTTCTACTTACATTTATTTATTTATTGTGTATTTTTGATGACATTTGAATCTGGTTACTAATTTTCTTGGCCTGATCTCTCTTGTAAAAGAGATTTAAATCTCACTTGTAACAACATGTTTAACAACAGGTTAAATTATAATTATAAAATGCAATATAATAAACAGTAGAGCCGTTACTGAAATGATTTCATATTGGAAATTTTGCCTAAGCACAGCACCATGCTAGAACACTCAGCTAAAACCCATTTTGAGATAGTGGACTTACACATTTTTAGCTGGTCTAGATCGTTGTTCAGCTGGACTACCAGGTTAGTCCAAGACGGCACCCTGTCAACTGTCTGCTCATTTTGCATACAAAACTTCAACTAGCCAATGACTGTAAGATAAGTGGCATCATATCTTTGAAATTGATAACATTATATTATATAATTTAAGAAGACATACAAAAGCTGAAGTCTTCTGGTCTAAGTAAGCAGTTCTAGATAAACTTCAAATATGGACCAGACCTTATGTCAAATATCTATGCAAAACTAGGCTGAGGTCAAGTTGGTTTAGACTGGTAGATAAGCTGCCATGTTCCAAAAACCATCCTGACTACCTCAAGCTGGAATGAGCAGTATGTCATATTGTTAAGAAAAGATAAGAAGTTTGGAATGTGTGTTTGTGCATGCAAACATGCATCTTTGCATTAATGTGTTTGTGTGTTGGGGATTCGATGCAGAGGTCTGTTTTGACAAGGCTTGCAGACGGTGATTTCTGGAGGCTGGAGATCTCCCAGCCAGACATCTGTTCACACTGACAGGCCCCTCCACTTACGCAATGGCAGCTCCCAGATAGACCGCACTGTAAGCAGCACTAAAGCCAAAGCATATTCTGACTTCTTTAAATAAATCAGAAAAGCAGCTGTGAAAGATTTATATTATTATGACTGAAACCTCTTGCTTGAATGTGTTTTTTTTTTTTTTTAAAGATATCACCAATAGATCTGGTTTAGTCTGAAATAAAACTCAAAACCAACTATACCAAACTGCTATTTAAGCATTATTTTTTTTATTTAAACAACAGGTGCACCTACAAGGAGCAGTTACTTCAATAACTCAGTATTGTAACTCAATGACTGTAAAGCCAACTCAGTCAAAATACAAACAAATAAATAAAATAAAACTAAAACCTACCTCGTACTCCTGTTTAAAGCCGTAACCTTCTGCAGTTTTCATCTGGTTGATGTGTTGTAGGAGGTCAGCCACACGCACTGCTGGGTGAAGCTGACCCGTGTGATAGGGTGATCCTTTACGGCCACACTGACGTCTAGGCGATCCGCCCAGCAGACTGCTGGACTCATTCATAGAGCTCCGTGGATCACCTGTAAAAATGAAGAAGCACAGATCAAATCTTTGCAAGATATCTTTCATATAAGGACAAACTGTAAAAGTATAGGACACAACTATTCCTGAAGCAGCTCAAGTATCTTAGAAAAGTTTCATAACCAATAAACATTTTATAAAAATAACAAAACTCCAAACAAGTGTAAGATGAGAATTATCATCCCCTTAAGGCACTTCATCTTCTGTGTTTATAATTGGTATTCATAAATATAATCAGAGATTAATTAAGAATTCATGACCAGGGCTGTGTATTCAAATAAATTAACAGTCTGCTAGTCATTTCTCAATGGAAATAGGAAAGAAGAAACCCAGATAGTACATTCCACGCAGTAGACTCTTAAAATGTGGCAAGACAGCTCTGAGACGTGCCATTAAAACTTCATTTTGATCAAGAGATCTCTCTCTTTGAGACATCAACTATTCAGTGCCTGCAGAGTTAGATACCTTTGAATCGGATATTATTAGCATTTTTCAACTTTTATTTTTTTTTGCATGCTCTAATTTCTTCTCGACTATGATGCCTTTAAGGATGAGCTTCTGGTGCAGATCTGAGTCCATTTGCATCTCACAAACTGGTTATGTTTGTCAAATATGTGTTCATAAATGCATTTTTAAGTATACTATGCGTTTACACTACTTTTTCATGGATTTATATTTATATTAGGATTTATAGTCTAATGTCAGAGCAGAATGAGTATGAGAATGTACTACATCAACAGCACTACATATTATATTTAGAGCTTTGAAAGACTGAGTGATTAAAGAAGGACTGTGGCTTTGATGAAGCTTTCATACGGACTACAAATGAGGACAAATTAACAGAAGGTGACCGAGTGAGTCCCTAAGCTTCACTTTAACTGTGTGCGTGACAAAGTCTTTATCCATTCATTTGTACTCTTTGTCGTTAGTGCCTGATACTTACGCTTTTAGCACCTCTGAGTGTGAGGAAGCAAATGTAAGAAATCTTAAACCGTAAAATGATTTCATCATTATGTTTGTTTGTATGTATGTTATTTTCTGCCTTTTTTACTCAGTTTTTAATTAGTTTCTTTCATCAGTTTAATTACAAATTAAGTAAAAGTGCTGGATTATGTCTAATGGACTTAATAGAATAGTTTCGCCCAAAAATGTAAATTCTATAATCATTTACACACCTTCATGTGGTTTTGAACCCTTATATTTTTTTTTCATGTCGAACACACAAGGAGAAATATATATATATATATTTTTTTTTTTATACATTTTAAGTAGGTGCTTTTTAGATTTTAAAATGAATGGGAAAATACCATAAAAATATCATACAAGCAGTCAAAATGCTTTTTGTTTTGTAGACATGCTTTGCGCATACTTAGGTTTTTAAGGCAGCAATTAAGCTTAATTTCAAGTTGAGGTGTGTACTCTTGTGTCATGTCACGTCTTACTGCGAGTGCTGCACGTATGGGTGTCCATAAATGACAAGGCCATCCTCTCGTCCTCCTGCAGAGTGCTCTGATCAGTGAAACTGCGCTCCATGGAGCCCATCATATTACTCTTCTCCTGCCTGTACGTAATGGGGGTCTTATTCATGTTCACCGGCTTCCTACTGAGGAGACAGAGAGAAGAGGAGAGGAGAAGGGGAGGTAGAGAAATGGAACGTGAAGGAAACGAGAGAGAGATGAGGCGAGTTAGGGGAGTTGGTTGAGAGAGAAAGAGAAGATCATCACTCCGCTGCCGCCCCCTCTCTAATAAGCGCACAAAAAAGCCATGAGAAATGATGATGTGCAATGGTGAAGAAGCCACTTACGGATAATAAGAGTATGAGTAGTAATCCCTTCTGGAGAGAGAGAAAAGAGAACAAGAAGAAGAAGGGACATGAGATGCAAGCACTGGTAGAGCTCTGATTAGAGTGAAAAATGGCAAGCCGTCAGCAGCTTGCATTTGCCACGCAAGTAATGGGACGCATGCAGAAATGCACAAAGCCTCAGCCAGAGCGGGAAATGGCGGCCTAATCAAATACTTCATCGTGTTGCTTTTAACGATTTAAACAAAATGGCCTGCTGAGAGGTACTTTCATATTCGCTCTTCGCAGTCGTGCCTTCCACAGCAATTCAGCAGCGCAATCTAACCCAATATCTGCTAAACTGTCCAATGAAACGCTTGGAGAACACTTCCATCTGCATTTGTATTACAAACTTCAACTCAATTTTGGGGTGCATTTGGATTAAATGGCTTAAATTTTCTGTTTTACACAAAGGCCTGCTATATTTCTTTCCATTTCAGCGGGAAGGACTCCCATCGCTAGCTGAAGCAGGCTAGTTCCTGTGACACTTTATCTCCGATTAAATGACTGCACTGAGGGTTCGCTGCACTTTTTTTTTTCTCAGTAGTCAGAAAATGAAAGAGAGAGGCTAAAGAGGTATGTGCCGATAACTAAAATGCTCAAATGAAAACAAATTGGCCATAATATTTGAGCTAGAAATACAGTACCAGAACAAAGTAGCCAAAGGTGGTCAAGCTGGCTTGCTTTTGGTAGCTGGTTACAAGATGGATCCCCTCCAGCTTAACCTGGTTTAGTCTATCAGATCCAACCAGGTTGATCAAGAAAGTTCACCAGGTCAACCACTAAAACTAGCTAGGGATGCGTGATATATTGGAGATTTTCAGTTATTTTTAGACAAAACAGTAAAGTCGATTTTTTTATTTAATTAATTTTTGAAATTCAAAATATGAGGAATTGTCGTATTGGCCATCATTTTAATATCTGTGCATCCCCAAAACCAGCAATAAACCATCTAAAACCAGCTACCATCAGACAAGCAGATAAAAGTCTAAAACAGTAGCCTTTAGGGAATCATAATTCATGCATGAGAGGAATTCATATTCAATTCAACAGATGGTGAATGGTCTGTATCTGTTGATGAAGATGAATCTATGAGATGACCATTGCGTAGACTCATCTTCAGCGATTGGTGCCGTTTGAGGAACGACAGGCTTGTGTCTCTCATTTGCCATTGGATCTGATGACCTTTTGAGAACAGTGGGCTAATTATCTCTGAAAGCATACTTTTTCCATCCCAATTATTTGCTCATTTCTGGTTCAGGGCGACAGCGGGCAGGGCCTAATTAAGTGAGTAATTGAATTGCAGTTCTCTTTAATTAAATATTTCACACTCAGATAATCTCAGATAATGAAAACCCCTGCCGATGCATGTGAGAATGCAGCAGAGAACACCTGGGTGGCTATTGAATGAGCCGAAAAAGTCATAAACCACAATGGGTAGGTTTAAGTTTATCATAGTTGAATGCATAATAGCCCAGTCTCTCAGGAACAGATTAAGTTTCATTTGAAAAGCACTTTCACAAGAAATATTTGAAAATCGATGGTCATTTTGAAGCAGTTGTTTGTTTTGAAGCACATTCAGTGGCTCCAAAAAGTTTTTGGACACTTAAGTCACATGTTAAAATGCACAAATGTCACTGCACACAATAAAATATAATAGATTAAAATATAATAATATTCTTTATTTGAAAGATAATAAAATATATAAATATACAAAATATATTATTATTATTATAATACTATACTTAAAAGTGTGACTTAAATGTCTAAATACATTTGCTTCACATTTATGCTTTAAAGCAAAGCATGCTTTGGTTCGCATGTTTTTATTCTGGCCAGAGGAACTCACCCTTTTTTAATGATTATGATAATGGCCCCCAGTAGCAATATCAGGACCACCAGCCCACCAGCACACACTCCTAGGATGAGCCCCATCTCCTCTGAGCGCTGCGTGACCTCGAGAGCTCGCTGATGGTCTTTACAGGCGGCTGAAGAACACACAAACATACGTACAGTAACATTTGAGAACACCGGCAATTATATATCAACATATCAACCAACATGAATTAACACAACATATTAACCAGCAAACAATACACAAACACACAAATCCAAAGTACTTAGAAGAGGAAAAAGATTTAAATGAAGCCTGATGGAAAAGAAGTGTTTGACTAGATTAAGGAACATGTGAATTATGATCTCAACACTAAAGGACCATTCACACCAATGATGATATACAGTATTATATACAGTATAAAACTATAAAGTTTTAATAATCTTTCTAATTCTAAAAAAGGGTGCACACCACAACTATAATGATAACAACACAGAGGAACAATATTTTTAGAATCATTTTTTTCTAGCTGATGAACGATAAAGACGTTGACAGCCAATCACGTTAATGTAGTTGTAGTTATCTTTATAGTCATTGATCTTGGTGTGAATGCTCTATAAAAACAGTGGTGTACTAATTCTAATCTGGTTAAACAAGACACAACCAGGGGTGATATGGTGTATATAATGGGTGTGGCGATCAAAAAAAAAAAAAAAAAGTGACGTGACATACAGCCAAGTATGGTGACCCATACTCAGAATTCGTGCTCTGCATTTAACCCATCCAAAGTACACACACACAGCAGTGAACACAAACACACACATACACCGTGAACACACACCCGGAGCAGTGGCCAGCCATTTATGCTGCAGTGCCCGGGGAGCAGTTGGGGGTTCAGTGCCTTGCTCAAGGGCACCTCAGTCGTGGTGTTGCCGGCCCGAGACTCGAACCCACAACCTTGGGTTTAGGAGTCAAACTCTCTAACCACTAGGCCAAAACTTCCCCAAAGGGATGGTGCAGCAGTTACGTGAGTTCAACCGATCAAGCTCAGCTAATGACGAGCTAGCAACTATTTAAAACTGACACAAGCTAGCTTTAGTTGGATTTTTCAGCAGGTATAGCAGAAATAAACAGATATTCAAATTGAAAAGCAGTAGGAGACCTATGGCCATCCACTGATAGAGGCACTAGACAAAATTGACAATCTGAGAAAGCAAACGAGAAAAGCATCTACAGTCTAGTCCTGAGTCAAAACCCAAAATGCAGTCATGAGCCAAGGTGAAAGAAATGAAAGATCTGGCAATCCTGAAGGCTCCTTCAAATGTTCATCATGAGCTGTTTCTCTACTGTACCACGCAGATTGCACGCCTTCTCTGTGGAGCGAGTGCCAACTGCACCCGGTCAGCTATTTATCCATGACACCTGTCTCCACTGACAGCGTGTGGGCAGGGGTCATTTCACAATCTGAGGCTCCTGGTGATAGTATGACTCTCTGTCACACCATAAAATGAGTCTGTGTGATCCAAGAGAGAGAGAGAGAGTAAAGAGAAAGTGTGCATATCCAGTGGAGCCTGAGGCAAATTGCCCTAACCTGGACACGCAGCAGCTGGGCTATTTATACTCTTTACACCCATGATTGTACAGGGATTTTTTTGCATGTTTTTTTTCTGCTCTCTTCACAGAAACATTGAGAGGAATTATGCTGCAAATCCAACTATAATGATTAAAGATAAAATATTAAATCCTGAATTGTTCTTTTAATTGCCATTAAAGTAAAATAAGAGAACAATCATAGGAGCTGAAAGAAAATGCTCATTTTAGAAGCAAATTTTAGACAGCACTTAGAGAGGCTTTTGTATCTGAACTCTTCATATATATATATATATATATATATACACACACAATTGCACTAATTCAGTTTATGTTTTTTTTATATATATATATATATATATATATATATAGAATATATAAACATAAACTGTTATATATTTAAATATTGCATACTACAGTATGTATTAGGTAATTCAAATAAATCTGAAATATAATGTTCTATGCTAACATACTGTACAGTATATTAAAACTGTAGGAGAAATTATGGAAGACACATTAAGATGCAAAGTATAATTTATAAACAAGTGGTCCATGACATATAATCACGCAGACATTTTCCTTGAGGCAGACATTCAGCTGCTATTCACTGATTTGGCAAAGACAAGCAGGTGTGTTGCCTCAACAATTAAGAACTCACTGAAAAGAGGGGGAAAAAAACCTGATAATCTCATGAAACAACGGACATGGTTTCAGGAAACCAGCAAATGGCTATTTAAACTAATAACGGGTTACCAGCCAATGAGGCCATGTCTGCTTAGTCAAATCCACAATGGGAGTCCTACATCTTGTTGAAGAGGGACTAGAGATAATCTTACTCTGCCTAGTGTTAGCGCTTCCTTAGGGTCTCAGTGGCCTGAAAGTTACGGGTCTCTATGAAAAAGAGTGTGAGCTAAAGCCTGAGGAAAAAGATCTGCTTTAGGGCTCCATGCAAGGCCAAGGCTAAAAATAAGTCATAAGCATGTGGAGGGATGTGGGGCAGCAAGAAAAAGAATTTGCATGGTGCTCTCTGCTCCCTCAACAGCCAAAGGCAGTTTCAAAACTTCCCAGTCTTTGTGACAACGGCTCACTCAGAATGGTGAAGAAATTTCTCTGAAAACTGAAGAGCTTTGCTCTTTGAATTTTTACATTGACTGGAGTTATAGTATGGCATCAGATTGCATATTATTATATAAAATGAAAATTCTTATCTGTTCCTCTAACAATGCTACTGTATAACTTCCAAACACTTGGAATATACTGCATAAGGATTAGATTACTACTAATAATGGATTACTTTTATGATAAATCTGGTATTTCTGAGTTTTTACTTTTTTAAGCTTACCCATTCAGTGTAACTGCATGGAAAACAAGAAAGTTATAAAGGTTTGTAACTATATGAGATTGAGTAAATAATCAAAGAACTTTCTTTTATTTTTATTCATTGGACAAATGTGCTTGGAGGGATAGAGTTTTTTTTTTTAGTGTAAAAAAAGTAGTGTAATTTTAGACCATGCCTTCCCTTCCAATCCAAGGCAACTTGTATGTGACAGACTTTAGATATCTGAAAACAACAGAGACTATACTTCCACAACCCCCCATTGAGATCCCACATTACACTAGACTTGAGAAGTTTTGAAAAGAGCCCAGCCATGAATTATCTTAGAAGAAACCATCTCCTTTCACATCTCCTTGCATCTAAGACACCAATACAGTCTGCATCAGGCTGATAAAAATATTAAATATACATAATTCTTTAGATGTCAACAGTGTATTGATCTGGTCTAGATTTATTACATCTACAGTTGAATGCTCAGTAAAAACAAACATAATTTCCAAAAACGTTGAAACAGGAATATTTAAGTGAAAAAAGCAGAAATCAATGATTTGCAAATACATTTTGAACTACAATTAAAATGTAATTAATATGATTTTTATATTAGTTTTTAAAAAACTTTTTAAAATATATTTATATATTTCTCTTGCATCAAGCAAAACATTTCAGTATCCTTAAAGATAAATTCATCTGAGAAGTGAAATCACATTAGATTTGTTTGGAGAGAATTTATCCTGTATGTTTAAGTGAATTTTATTTTGCTATATAAAGTATTAAATTTTTTTTTACTTTGTAACTTCAGTAAATATTTTTAAAAGGTCTGCCGATGGGAAAATTTAAAACACAAAATGAATTGCTTCTCATGTGAAATTAAATGGTTTTAAAGATGCTCGGATATTTTCTACTGTTAATCAAAACAAAGACTGTGCCAACATAATAGCTCTACCGTAACATGCAAGTTCAATATTCCAAACATAAGATATGCAAGTTCATGCATAATCTTCACAATAACAGCTACATCACAAGTTCTTAATGAGGTATTCATTGCATGAAATATAGATGGGGAAACATCCATTAAAGTTTGATGCAAACCTTATCAGGTTTTCATCGTCATGCTGAGCTTCCTTTCAGAATATCAATTAAGCCCAACACAGGCATGAAATTTGTTTCAAGATTAATGTGAGCACCTGCTGAGCACACCAAAAGTGGAAATTAGCACTTGGAGTAACAACGAAAGTCTATTGTTCTGTGATGATTGCCAAGGGACTGTTAATTAAACTGTCACTTGTGCAATGAAATGGGAATCATGGCATATAATTCGGTTGCGTTTCGAGCAAATCAGGATGTCAATTACACGGCCAATCAAAATCAACAACCTCAATTATGGATTTTCTTGACAAGCTGGATTCCTTTTTACTATATAGACCCTTTATGAGAGATCCTAATACAATAAGTAAATGTAGTGAAATAGTTTCCTGTCCTTCTGTTTGTTAATTTGTTTAATCGTTCTTTCCTGTTGAGGAAGTCGAGAGAGCTCCATTCTGTTCATCAATATGTCGGCGTCTGAGCTCACATCCCAAATGTGTGTCTGTCTGTGCCCACTGAGCAGATGGGATGACAAAACTGGCCAAAAATGTCCACTGCGCCTCTTGGCTTCATGCTCAGAAGGCTAGTCGTCACCCTCATTACTCAGTTTCAAAAAAATGCCAGGTCGATTTAACTGGGAGGCTGTGCTCACTAGCGGCAAACGCTGAAGGCTATAATGCCATCCTGCCCACACTGATCCCTGATGGTGTGTGATAGAAGGGAGTGTGTTTCTTTCTTGTTGCCTTGACAGGAATCTATGCCTCACAAACCTTTTCATATTTCTCTGAGGGGCCTGACAGGTGGTAGCATGTATTGACAGGCACAGGTGACTCCATCAGTGGTGTTTGATGCGAAGGTCTTTCTCCTGACCGGACAGGGACCCGAAAATTGATCTCCCTCTCCACCTGCGTGCTGCTGCGTGTCCGCGCTGAGACTGCCCGCCCCAGACAAATCTGCTTTGATATAGTCCACTCCCCCACCGCAAGCAACCAAAACAAACATGATGAAAGTGTGACCTGTTCTCCGTTAGTGCCCTTGTCTCCAGAAGAGAAAAGGGGAGGTGAAGGGGAAGGGGGGTGTACAAGGGAAAAAAAATCTGTGTGTCTAGACACAAAATTTCCCTGTAAACCAATACACATCTCAAAGCTGTTCACTTTACTTTGCCCTTTAGGGAATCCACGGATGCTTGCAACTTGTGTCGGAAATCTGAGCTCTTGGGGGAAAAAGTGCACGTGTAAGATTAGCTAGTGAACCATTATGAAGTGTTTCTCAGCGGTACAGCTCTGAGAGGTTTGAGCAATGACCACAGAGCTGGACTACTGACCTGGAAGAGGGGAACCACTTTGATATGAAAATCTGCCCTGGCAGTGTCCTTCAGTCATTACTTGAATGTTGAAACTGAAATCTCTGAGGCTACATTCACACTGTCAGTTTTTGGGATTGACAGCCGAATTTACTTACAGGTGTAAGACTCATGATATCCTGTTCACAGAGCAGTTTGAAATAGCAGCTTGAATGAGCATGCAACGGGCATAAAGCCTGTATTCAATTCGTGACCATCACCTCTATTCATAAAAATCTCAAAGATGGTGAGATACACAAAACTTTAAAGTCTTCTTACTTCTCACACATCCATCAAATCTTAACTAACCTCCAGAAGATTTTATAGCAGACAGTGAAATAAACTGATGGTAGAAAACCTTCAGATGGCATGCATCTTATATCTGCGTCTTAATAAGCTGCCGAAATCACACATGAAACCTGAAACACTTTATAGACACACTTATGTAAAGCTTAGAGTGGCTCTCTCGCATTGTATGAAATTATAGACTAATTGTCCAATCCAATTTCCGTTCACACACCACGGGTTTCCCGAAAATGAGTGAGCCCTGAAAATGTAACAGTGTGAGTTTGGTTATACACTGTAAGATTTTTTTTTGTTTAGAAAAATGTGAAAGGTACTGGTACAAGTTTACTGACATTTCCTTCATCCCTAAAACACAACACAATCATCATCTAAAGAATGACAACCATACTCTGCTGCTGTGAGAATGTGGCCCAAATTTGTGAAGGTAAAGCTTCAACATTTCAATACAGGGATACGATCTGACAGCAATGATTAATAAATTTAGGCCAAATCATGAAATCAAAACAACAGGCTAGTCCTGCTCATGAACAGATACATTCTAGAGTAAACAGTCAGGTGAATGGCCTTTGTTATTTTAAAGCAGTGCTTCCTACAGCTGCTCCAATAGTTCTACCAATAAAGGCAACCGACTCATTTAACTCCAAAGCAGGACTACAGCTGCCTTATTTAGCGTTACAATTTCTCCAATTCAAGTGGTCTATCTCCACCCCTTTTGATGTCTCTGATGCTAAAATCGACACTGACGCACCATCTGCCTGCAGCAAACTGTTAGTTCCTGTGGGATCTAGAGCTAGAATGCATCTTGGAAGAGTTGTGGCCCTCAGGCATGTACGTTGTCAATAGCAAATACGCTGAAAAACCTAAACTTGTGCAGTCGGAATAACAACTTTCATCCAAACCACTGCCATTTTTATGTTTTACTGTTTGTGGCCACTCTAGCATACTTTAACTTGTTTACAAACGCTTTACATTCACTTCATTTTAATGGGGTAATATCAGAATTAAAACAAAAATAAAATAAATCTGTTGCAACTGATTTTTCTTTACCATTTTCCATCTTTCACTGACCTTAGAATGCAATCTGAATTTAACCCCATTGTCAAAATGACAAAAATGCATATTTTAAAATCCCACTCATAATTACTCAATCATAATTACAAAAGTTATTGTTTATTTTTTATATAAAATACAGTTTCATGGCTGGTAAGAAACATTTATAGTCTGTACATTTTCTAAAATTATGCAAATCCTCAGTTTGCTGATTTCGACGCTGCAAAGGTCAATTCACCTCGCTGTCTTTCAAAAAGCATTTTCACGCAAAACTGCATAGTACTTTCTACAAAGAACATTCTGTAGCATCAGCATTGAATAACTCACCTTTACGGGCAATGCGGATGCAGTTTATCCTTGTTTCCTGTGAGAAAAGAGAACAGAGATGCAGTGTCACAATGTGAGAAACAGTCAAACGGCAGAAATAAGGCTGTCTGATACCTGATGAGAAGTCAAATGGGCTCACACTGACTTTTGCTGATTCAACAACAGCATGAATGCCAGCAAAAGAGTAAAAATACATTTAAAAACAGCACCGTGTCTCACTCAACTACCGTACTTGTGTGTGTGTGTGTGTGTATACTTTTCCCATGTGGCGATAAGTCTTTAATGTACAGAAAATGGCAGCGGAGGACAAGAAAGGCAGGGGGGATGACTTCCAACCAGGAGAGAATTATAAAAAGGAATTAATTTGTTCGAAATCGCAGTTGATGTCATACTGGTGTTATGAAAACGACCTCTGTCAAATAGCGCTAATGAGATCCAAGCCCATAATCCAATTCCGGCCTGCCACCTCGACAAGAAGATGCATTATCAAATTAAGATTTACAGATGCTAATTCAGGCATTATGGAACAATTATGCAAATCTTCCCATCCGGAAAAGGAGTGACAGGCCTTTGCTCAAACTGTGGCTGAACTGCTTTTTTTTAATTGAAAATCCATTCCAAACTGCCTTGGCTCCTAAAACCTGTCATAAACATCATCTCGGAAAGGGAGGGCGGTAGGAAAAGGAAAAAAGGTAGAGACGGACTCGCACTGATGTTTCAAGAGAGGGAAGAGGGACACGCATGGATATTTTAGCCCCCCTAAAACATCCACACGCTTAAAAATGTCATGTAGGCCAATCCAGGCTTTATGAGAAACTCATCTTTATCTGCTCCAGCAGCCATCATTGAGATGCAAGTGTGCCATGGCTCCCAATACACACTATCCCATGTGAGCATATCACAGGGATAAAGCAAAAACTGCCTGTTTTCTCCAAGCACAGAGCCAGTCCTAGATGTCACACCATAAGAAGTCATAGCTCACCATGCGTGTAAGAAAAGACTGACCCCGAATGACAGGCGAGAGACAGCCAGTGGGCTTTGATCAGACAGATGCAGACACAAAGCTTTAAGCTTCCCTGCTCTATTTAATCAAATTTGTGGGAACGGTCATGGCAGGCACTTCAAAAAGGGATCTGTCAGCAAACTTAAGCTAAGTAAATGAATTATGAGCACTATAAATATAACAGGCCTAGGGAGACATGGGAAAGGAACCTATTAGAAAGCTCCTACTTGGTTCAGAGAAGAAGGAGGCTTGCAAGAAAAAGAAAGAGGGAAAAAGCAGGAACATAAGAATTAATGTTATTTTTCCTTAGGAAATGAAGACTTCTTAATCAATTTTGCTACTGTAATGTGAAACAAATAAATCTAGGCTAAAAAAGTATAAACATCATGGCATAAACATCATATAATTTCTAGTGCCTTTATGCTAAAAAAAACATACAAAAAACAATGAATTACAGCATAAGTATGTAAAGTAAAAAATAAATACTGATTTAAATGAATGATAAATACCACATAAAGTAGAAACAACAAAAAAAGAAAATTATGACAAAAATCTGATGGAAAAATGCTTTTGATGAATTGTCATGAAAATTTCACAATGTAAAAAAATACATATATTTATTAATAATTGATTAATCTATTCATTAATAATTGAAAATAATTCATATTTATGTACATATATATAATATAATAATACATTAGAAATGTATTATAACATTTACATTTCTTTTTGATTTGTCTTTATTTTAAAGGGGTAATTTCAGCTCAATACATTTTGGTGAGAAATATCATTTCTTGCCTTCCATCTTCATAAAACAGAGAAGCCAATTAGAGAGAGAAAGTCACTTTGAAAGTGTCTGGTCAGTCCTATAGGGTTCAGTGCCATAAAAAATGCACAGCAAAGTTTTTCTGCGTGTATGAGTGAAAGAGAGCATCTGACAGCTACAGTCTTTTTATTTGCCTCTGTTAAGGACTGTTAAGGAAGAGGAGAAAATAAAAGTAAACAGAGCAGAGAAGAGAAAGGAAGAAAAACAGCTCTTTGTAAACAGCTGAGAATCAAAAGATCTTTTAAGAGCATCTTTATATATATTTATCACTGAAAGTAATCACATGAAGCCCTGACAGCATTCACAGCTTTCTAACAGCTAATTGTCAGAATAATGGTCATAAATGCAGCAGAGGACTTTCTTTCCTGTGCTGCTGCCAAAAGCTTTGAAAACCATTTACAGCCATAAAGTTGGCCATGAGACAAAGCAAAGTATATTAGCATTGTTTATATGCAGTCAAGATAATAAAACAAAAAAACAGAACTATTTAAATCGGTAACAGGGGAGTGCTAAATGCTAGCTCAGTCTTCTGAGCTATGCTCTCTTTAGCTTAGACTGTCAGTCTTTACGGCAGTTATTGCAGCATAAAATAGAGCTGAATAAAAATGAATATTTAGCTAAAGGTCGGTCAAGTAAATCAGCAGTGCCCAAAGGAGACTGAGGTCTGTGATCGGTTTCCAAGACGTACGGTTTCGAGGAGAGAGAAACCCGAGGGAGAGGTGGAGTCACAATGGCTTGGCTGACAGGTGCATTTCAGTCTGTAAAGCGTGAGAAGAGGGGATCGGTGGGGAGCGAGTTTGTGTCTGCACTATAGGTCAACAGAGGCATTTCCCTTAAAGGGGACCAATTATGCCCCTTTTCACAAGATGTAAAATAAGTCTGTGATGTCCCCAGAATGTGTATGTGAAGTTTTAACTCAAAATACCTTACAGATAATTTTTGATAGCTTGTTAAAATTGCCACTTTTAGGGTATGAGCCAAAACATGCCATTTTTGTTTCTTTCCCTTTAAATGCAAATGAGCAGATGTGCCGGGGAAGAGGGTGGAGCTTTAAGAGCTCAAGCTCCGGCAATACCACCAACAAATCGCTGTGAACTCGCTCAGGGTGGTTCTATGTTAAAACAGCAGTGTCTGTCAACTTTCGTAGTCAGGGCCTGTGGCTAATGTGATGTCACATTAGCAGCAATGCTGAAAACAGGTCGTTGGGAGACACTGGTTATTATTTATGGGGATTTAAAAAAAAAAGGAGTGGGTGGATTTTTATCACTATAGGGTGGTTGTGTACACACACTCCCAACACATTTATGTCCAAACAACACGTGAAAGTGAATTTTGCATAATAGGTCCACTTTAAAGGCTGCCAAAAAACCAACTGTGTAATAGTGTAGGTAAAGTCCGTCCAAGTTTTGTGCCTCTGAATTGCTGTTCAGAAGAGTGGAAAGAGCCAAGCTGGCTCATCTTTTCCTCCAGGTGCTGAGCCTATGAGATAACCTTCTTCTAACATATCTTTTTGAGCATAAGGTTTGCTAGCTGGTGTCAAATATAAATGGACCATTTAAAAACTAATTTCATTCCCACAAGCCAGAAATGCTCAGAGGCTTAATAGTGCATAATTGAGAACGGCAGGTAAATAATGAGCATGAAACCATAAGGAAAAAGTCAGAGGTTTCCTGTCATGCTCAGGATGAATGTTGCTTTGTGTGAAGTTAAACATTTCTGTATTCAATATCCAGGCAGTAGTGTTGGAGAAAACTAACTATAAGCATTGACACTACTAAATTAACAACAGTTTTCAAAAGAATGACAGTTGTTCAAATATTTTTTGATTCACTTCAGTGAACTGGTTTGTTTAGATGTGGTTTGTTTAGATTCAATTGACTTATTTATTCACAGATTCAAACCAATTATTCACAGATTCTCATACACTTTATAGTGAACTATTAACTATACTGCGGTTAATCTTTTTGTTTTTACATTATATTCTAATTTTATTAGTTGTATCTAATGGAAACTTACTGGTTTAAATATAATTAACTGTTTTTGCACAAGAGTATAATTAATAAATATAAATGTTACATTATATCATTGGTTGTTTATACATTTAAAAAGATAAGTAGCTTCAATATAGTTATCTAGTTTTTTTTTTTTCTTGACAAGCTACAGTTTTAAGGTATTTTTACCAACACTGTTCTGCATGCATTCATTCTTCATTCTTTTTCCACACCGTGTCAAGTTATAACATTATACTAAGATGCTTTGATTTTTTCACATCAATCAACATTCCATACCCCATAAAGTCTAAACAAAAAAGTAATTTAAAGCAGTTTAGCATAAGAAAATGAAGGCTTGTGAATACTTTCATAAGACACTGTATATTGACATTACAGTAGTACCAATGAACCTGGACATCCTGATCTCCCAGTGGTGACATGGACCTTTACAGACAGCTGGTAGACACAATAAAACTATATTTTCGACCAATGTTAAAGAACCAATCTGATTTAATCAAATGCTCTATTAATCAAGATCTACATTTTGCTTCTGACAAATGTTTTTTTCCTATTTAGAAACTTATTTGGCGCCTTTCCGGATCAATTTCTGAGCGGCGAGAGATTCCTATTTCCCCGGCTGTTTTCCAGGCTCTGTCTTGTTTGTGCTGTCAAGCTCATTCTGTCTTCCAGACCCAGCCATTTCTAACAACATAAACTGCCAGCTGATCTATTTTTGACCAGCTGCACCTGTGCCCAATTATCCCTGTGAAATGGTTTATGCCAGCAAGAGGTATTCCTTGTTGTTTATCCTCTAATCTAGGTATGGACGGGGAGCACAGGGGCTGTTTTCCCAATTTGAATAAGAACTGGACACCCAAAGCTTTGTGTGTGCTATTATTAATTTCATACTGGGGCCGTGACACACACTATCTTATAGGTTTCAACAGTAGGAGAAGGGGAGAAAAACAACATCCCATAAGAATGAGCAAAGATATAATGTTTTTATACATCCAGCTAATTGGAGATTTACTAGTTGCAGGTGGTTCTCACTATTTATTCTAGGTCCCTGGTTTTGCCCTTTATTTCCTGCTGTGCAGACTGCAAACAATCTATAGGAGTGTGTAAAACTACAGTTTCAGAACAGTGTATAAAATCAGTCGAACTTCCATAAAAAAAAAAAAAAAAAAGATTACATTCATGTTTAGATGAAGAAAACCCACACAAGGGTATGTCTCAGTAAGTCCCCTAAAAAAAAACAATTAAAGTTGTTAAATTTAAAAAGAATAATTTTTTATATAATATTTTTATGTTAATTTATTTATATTTTGCACTTCTATATTATGTATCTTTAATATCTAAATGCCATTATACATGCACATTATTTATTAATTAAATTATTTATTACTTCTGTACACGATGATGTTTACAAATACAGTTTGTGGTTTAATAAGCAACCTTGTAACCAGTGACCCTTTTTTTTAGATGAAAAAAGGCTTAGCAATGTATATTGAACACACAGGCTATGTGCATACTGTTCTAATGATGAAATGTACGAATTCCCTTAATGTACATGCAACAACTGAAGCATACTGAGAGTGGAATGAGACACAGTGCTAGTTTCTGACACTTACACCTCTGAAGTTGCTCATTGCCTGGAAGTAGATGAGGTAGTTCTTCCTGGGGTCCAGAGGGCTGTTCCAGTAGCCGTTGTAGGTGTGGTTGTCCCCCACAGTAAATGGTGTAGCCTCAGGCAGGCTGCTGGGGGGAAGTTCGGCTGTATAGTAGTGTGGAGCTCCACGGGCCTGAGCCTCACCGTGAGATGTGGGAATGGGGAAGCAGTCCTGAACACCCAGTTCTCTCTTCACCTTCCTACCAGCTTCCTCCTCCACGATCACTTGATATGTGCTGTGGATACAATTAAGATATATTAAAGTACAACATACAAAACATTAAAATACGATTGTTATTTTAGTAGCACTGAGATACTATTGTAGTTTCAGTTAATATTTTATAAGTTTTTTGTATTTCTGTTTTGATTGTAATTTTTGTTTTATTAGAGAAAAGTTGAAACTAGCTGCCCCTATTATGCCATTTCCAATATTACCTTTCATTCAGTGTGTAATGTAGCTGTATGTAAATGTAAATGATCTGCAAAATTAAAGCTAAAAAAGTGCATGATAAAGTTATTGTCTCCCAAAATAAAGAATCGCCTAGACGAGTCGTAAGTAATTCGAATCCCACTTCCGTGACGGCTACACATCACAGGGTAATACATTTGCATAATGCACACCTATGTTCTACGTTGGCCAGCCGCGAACAACTTGACCCCGCCCACAAACATGTCATTCTACTGAAGACTGCTTCTCTAATCTCGGGGAGTTCGACGCAGGATTCACAAAACGCTTGCTGTTGAAAGACGGATCAGTATCATGTTTATCTGGACTAGCTGCTCCACTGAATCACAACCTTTAGGTATGATAAATAATAAATGTTTACATTGTCTATCGAACATTCAAAATACGGAACTATGGCAATGGGTGTATCATTTCTGACGCCGCTGTACACCGTAGACCAATCACAACAGACTAGGCCATCTGACCAATCCGAGCAGAGCAGGCTCACGGAAAGGAGGGGTTTAGAGAGAGACTAAATCTTTGAACTGCTTTGAATGAATCATTTGAGAATCGCTGGCAAATGAGGTGATATTAAATGCATATTTTGAGAAAACAAAAGCATTTTTGACCTTGCATGCATTTAATACTTTTGTAGGAGACTCCCAAAACAATATTAGGAACTGTAAAAATGGCATAATAGGGGCACGTTAAGTAACAAAAGTTGTTTTTTTGTTTTTTTTAAATAACCCTGGTGAATATGCAAATAGTATAGCCACAGGACATAACTAATATGTGTGTTAACATGTTTTAAGTGTGAGAAAAAAAAAACCTTAGTAGAAATTATTTTTAGTGGTAACTTGTATACCACCTGGAATATTCCTTTAAGAAAATAATGGCACGCTCACCTGACTGGGGCTCCTCGGCCTTGTGCTGGACGCAGCAGGACTGTAATGGTGCTTTCTGTCTCACTCAGAGGGGATGGCATGTCTCCATATTCAAATGTAGGTGCTTCAAAGAGAGACAGAAAGCAAGAGAAAAAAAGGTAATAAAAATATCTTCCTAGAACTTTTTAAACCCACTCACTATCAAAAATAAACTTCTCTAAAACACAGGTCAGAAAAAATTGAACGAAAGCTCAGTAATTAAAAAGAACCCATTTGGGATCCAAATCCACTGTGTACATTAACTTTGTCATTTCAAAGTGAGGCAAAGTGAAGTTTATGCTAATTATGTTGGCTATTAAAAGCCAACATAACCAGCTAAACATTTTAATTAGACAAATCTCACGAACAACGCCAACATTGTTGTCTGAAATAAGACCGCCCTAATTCATGATGACAACAACCAACACTTCATATGAACTCTACTTTCTTCTCCAAACTTGTCCCTCTGTGTGTCTTGAACTCAGGGTGTAATTAAAAGCTGTGCATGTGGGACAAACAGAGGGGCAACTCATTTAGAAGGATCTGAGTCTGGACTACATCTTTCCCATGAGATGGTCGTGTTTTCCGCAGTCAATTAGAGCTGACGAGCAAAGGCAAACAATCTGCCAGAAATCAATGACTATGTTATTAAAAGTGGGTTTTGGCAAAACTACAGCTACTTGAGTGGACTTCAGTAAAAGTGAGGCCTTGGATGACTTTGAGTGCTTGCAGAGACAAAATAAAACACAAACAAAATATAATGCTGGTCTACATACATATGATGCAACTGAGAGAAATGAGAGGACCTGAGAGCATATTTTATACAGTATGCAAGCAAGTATACAACAGGTCATATATGTACATCTATTCTAACAGCCTCTATTGATATACTGTACTGTAACAACTCCAAAGCATCTATGCTGCAAAACTTTCTCTGAGGTTTGGTGTACATACTGAAATGCAAAGAAATAAGGGTGTAATGCATTTCTCTGTTTGAATTCTGTTCTATTCTCAACAACAATCCTTTATTCAGAAATGCACCAATAATGCAGATAATATAAAGTGAGGTATATTTCCATTAAAAATCATATTTTCAGCATTAAGTAAAAAAAAAAAAGAAAAAAAGGATTTTCTCAAATTGCATGAACACCACTAGGTTTTTTGTGTAAAACCTGATGATAATATTGCAGTTAATAATGTTAAATGCAGTTAAATGTGCATATTAAATTTTATTTTGAATCCCAAATTTTCAAAGTGGTGTCAGAAATGTGGACATTACCATTAACATGGAAACATTTTTTTTAATGCAATTTTTTTTTTATTGCATTTAATTATTAAAATTGCTGATGAAAAAACAAATCACTAAAACTAAAAACTAAGGTGCATTCATTTATTTCTCCACTGACTATTTGGCATATTTCTGAAAATGATACAAGGTGACAACCTCGACTGTTAATCAGCCAAGGAGACAGTGTTATCTGGCCAATGCCAATAATCTCAAAACAACCAAATATTGGCAGATTAATGGGCCTTGCTTATCAACACACTAAATCCTCTTATTGGATTTTGTGTTTCCATCACATCGCCGCCGCCAAAAAACAGAAGATCTCCATCGTTACCATCAGAGAAAAAGCTGGCTTTAACATACATGACTTCGCATCAGTCCAGTGTTGAGGAATCCTGATTTAGCATCAGCTACTGTATGTCTGGCTGACAGCAGCATATGGTACTGTTTTGTAAGGCGGGCTGGTTTTCGAATGGTGAAGATGACAGTGATGTCAGTTCTCTTTGAGGCGAGGGGAAACGTGTAATGTTCTTGAAGGGCCTGTTGGGTTCTGAGCATCTGTTGTGATTCAGTTTCACTATCACTTCCTCAGATCCACTTGGGAATACATAATGGCTCTTAAGCGGCGATATGGGCATACTCGCACACACACGCGCTTCAGAGATCAATAGCGCACCTGAAGCACAGGATGATGAACCGGAAACTCTGGAGTTGCGCATTTTTCCTATTCTGTGTTTTTGTTTCACTTTGTTCCTGACTATTGAACCGCCAACGTGTATTTCTGTACCTCAGACATCCCCCGAATGATCCGATGCATTTCAATCAACAGTTAACAGATCTCACCTGCTACATCTAAGGGTGCATGGAAACATTCACACACATGCACGTACATTTCGCATAATGCAAAATAAAAGTAACCTCTGCGTTTTCACATTTTTTCTTATAAAAACTACTCACTTGAACTTCCAGCACCTGTTCTGAGTCTGAAGTTATTTATTGCCTGTGATGCATGTACAGTATGCACTTATAAAGCTTTTTGCATGTACCAACTAAAATCACTTTACTGACGTTAATAAACAGCACTTGCAGAGATGGAGCTCAGAGCAGCATTTACTGCGACCCAAGTTGCTCCAAGACACTGAAAACCCTGCTATCATGAGTAGCTCATGTGAAAAGATTACAACGCAGTGCATAAGATTACATATTTACATAATTACAATGCAGTCTTTGCTATTTGATAATAGCGCTAAACCATATTGCATTCTCAACTGGCAAGTAACACTGTTTCATTTCCTAGCCAAAGTTAATTTTTACTCACATTTGCACTTGGTGAGTGTTAACTTTAGGAATTGCTTTCCACCTTTAAATTTTGCATCTAAAAGGGCAACTCCAACAAATGCATATACAATAAGGCCAGCTCCCAAAATAACTGTGTCCATGCCTTTCCATAGCAGATTTTTCACTGTATGTCTTTAGTAAATCCTGACATTAGTTGCTTTTGTTTTTTATTTACATTAACATAGAATACATTTAATTGGAAAAGACTCAATCAAATAAGTGTACTTAAACAGTGTTGCGAAACTAGTAGCTGAAACATGATCAGTAAACATTTAAACACACACACTCCATTCGGACGGGTCAGATTTAAAGTGGAAGTGCTCTGTTTAACACACATTTGCATATGCACACACTCACACCTACAAGCCCCCTTAAACAACCTTACACACCCCTCACCAGAGATGTTGGTGGTGATCTCAGTGAGAGCTGTTTGGCCGAAGCCTTTGGCGGTGCGTGCCCGAACAGAGATCAGGTAGGTGGTGCCAGGATGCAGGTTGGAGAACATATGGTATGTCTCATTCCTCAGTTTGGATACTGTGCGCCTCGGACCTGGAACATTGATCCCGGGATCTGATGATTCAATGCTCTGGTAGCTGATCTGTAATTGCACACATTAAAACCATTTACATGAATCATATTTCATTAAATCACTGTTGTTTTGGAAGCAAACATACAATGACTCAGTGTGTGGTACTGTAGCTCAGATCAAACAATGCTTTATAAAAGTTTATTAACCCTGAGATCCTTATTCAGAGTGGGTTGAAAATGATTCATATATGAAATCTAACATTTATTGTATAAACAATACGTGGTAGCCTACTCACAAATACCAGCGGGAAACTAGTGGGCATGTTCAACTATCATCTTTACAGAAAAAAGGATGGAATCATATCAAAGCACTCTGCTCCTGTCTGCATTGCCTGCCGACATGCAAAGCCTGAAGCTTTGGCTTCTTTTGAAACTATTTTCATTGGGAGCTCAAGTTACTCAGCACCATCTTCCTTATTACAGAATATTTGTATGATGTATTAAGCAATTTCTAGAGTAAAGTAAAATCCACAAACCCAATGACAAACAGTGTACATTCAAAGTCAGTAAAACATGACTAAGATCCATATTCGGAAAGATTTTACTGAATGATATAAGTCTAAGAGGTGAACAACAACAACAACAAAAAAATTCTAGGTCACCATGTACTCTTGATTCATTTCTTCAGTAAAATGTTTCTGGGTATTTTTCTTGGACTTTTGTCCTCATGTAACATTAACCAACATGTGATCTGGTTTGAGGATTGTACTTTATACCTGATTTGGTTTAGTTTTGAATCAATATCAATCCAGTAATTGTTAACAAAATATAATTTGACATACAGGATGCACAGTCTCAATATCAATTTTAATGTAAGGAATTGTGACTCAATGAAATTAAAATGTTTTTTAACTAGAAAAATATTTTTAAAGATTAAAAAGCCTTTAGGTTCAAAAGTTTGGAAGACGAAACAATAGAAAGAACTATAGGCAGAACAACAGACAGACAGACAGACAGAGTGCAGTGCAGCATATATTCCTGTCATTCCCGCTCTAAATTCCAATTTAACTTCCTGTGGGGTGTTGGCCAATTCAATTTTAATTCACACAAATTTTATGAGTAAGGACAGAAAGAACACTATAATCAGTACTCTGTTTGGCATCGAGAGTGTAAGGACCTGACAAACTTTCTGATCACAAGCGTGCAGAGCATTAGAGTATAAGCGGGGTGTTCAGTGCAGTGTGCTTCTGGGATTGAGAAGACACTTGCTGAACCTGTACCCAGCCTCTTTTAAGATACGAGGCATCAATAATAGCGGTGGGGGAAGGTTTAAGGGGGAACGCAGTGCCATGTGAGCCTTTTGTCGGCGGTGCTCAGAGAAAAGTGGACAATGTGCAAATCTGAGAGAAACGAGAGCAACTTCTCCAGGCTCTGTCACTCTCTTATTCCTTCTCTCTTCATCTCTATATATGCCTGAGAAGATCAGGCTGCTCGAGCCAGAAAATCTGTCCTTGCCTCCACTTTATAGGTCAAGACTTTAAATCCCCTTTAGAAAGCATCCTTGAGGCGACTTTGGTAGCTATGGCCTGGTGAGAAAAAAAAAACGTATGTTATCAATGAGAGATAACTCAGTAAGTGCAAATAGTAACAGAGGGGACGCCTGATGGACACAGGAGGCATTCAGAAAATGCGTCAGTCTCGTTTCGGGCCATAGCTGAGCCGAATGACGGCTCCACAAACAAAAGCTCCTTTTCCTCTTGAGGTGAGATGGGTGTTTTGGAGCGTGACAGAAGGACCGTTCTCACAACTTTTTAGTGACTGACTGAGAGCCTGAATCATGGGTGAGAAGAAAGGTGACACCGAAGCAGGCAGTGTGACCAGAGAGAGAGAGAGAGAAAGGGTGTGAGAATGTTCTGGAACAGAGGAACAGAGAGGCAGATGCTGGCTGTAGGAGGCCCACCACCTTTCCATTGAGCAGGCTGAATATGTGTGCAGTGGACGGAAGAATGAAGAAATAGTTTAAAGGCTTTTATTAGACCGTTAGCTATCCTTCTTTTTGGAACAAAGGCGTAAGCTTCCAATTTGCTGTTTTTGGTGCACAAAACTACACTGTAAAATGGTTCTTAGATCCCAGAATTAAATAATAAAATTAACCAAACAGAATGAGAGACAGAATGATAGAACCATACATAGAAAGACAGAAAAACAGATAGGACAAAAGATAAATTCAACGATAGAAAGGAAGATAGAGACAGACAGACAGACAGACAGACAGACAGATAGATAGATAGATAGCTAATAAATAGGTGGCTAAATAAATTATTATTTTATGGGCTGTATGTGACACTACCTCAGTAATGATTTCTTCCCAAAACTGTTCCAGAAGCTTCTACAGCAGCCACTTTCATAAAATATTGTGGTGTATTTGTTAAGGCTCAGGGCTGCAGGGTTGCTGATTCAATCCCTTCGAGAACTGAGCCATGAGCAATTATCACTGTGTCCTCCAGCAAAGCAATTAATCCCAGGTAGCTCTGGGACAATAGTCCCAGTTCATGACTATGGCTGTTCTATGGTGACATCATCGCAACTATTCAAATAAAGCAAGATTCTAAAATGGCAAAAAGTGTAGGAGACAGCATATAGAACTTCAGATAGAGACATCTTTCTGTCAGATGGCTGGTGCAGTAGGGACCAATTAGAGGCAGGCAGAGTTCCAGGTCCAAATCATGACTTCATACATACTTTCTGCCTGTCACTGACTTAAGTTGAGAAAGAAAAACAACAACAACAACAACTCAGCATTCCGGCCCACTAGACTGAAACTTTGAATTATACAGGGGTGGAAAACACTCGCATTCCAAGGTCTTCCTAATATAGCACACTGTCAGTCAGGTCTGTGTGTACACACATGAGGGGGATCATTTGTTAGCGACACGTTCATAAATAATTTAAACTGGCAATCCAATTTTAACACACAGTGGGAAGCTTTGTCTTTCAAGGATTGTGGATCATCGATATTTCACATGGTAAAAACGCTGACTTGTCAAAGCCAATCTCTGCAGATTCAGACAGCGTGAGAGAAATGGATATGAGTGCGGTAAAGAGCAGGAAAGCACATACCTCGTACTGTGTTATGAGGCCGTTGGGTTCCACCGGCTCCTCCCACTTCAGGAAGATCATATCCTCCAGTGGCGTGAAGGTAAGAGACTCAGGAGCAATACCTCCGGGAACTGTGGGAAACCAAAGAAGCCACTGGTTATGAATGAAGAAATTGAAGGATCCTACACCGTCAGACTAGTAATTTCACTATAATTTACTCAAAGTGAGAAGGTTAATCACTTAAAGTTCCCCAAAGGTCAACTATAATATCCTCATAACAGCCATTGTCATTATAAAAGTCTTAAGCTGGCCTTTTATGTTGTGAACGTATTACAGACACTCATCCATTATAACTAATATAAGTGATTCAATACTGTTGTCAGGTCATTTGAATATGTGATATGGATTCAAAGAGCTAAAGAGCTAGGAACGTGCGCTCTAGTTTTGATGGAATGTTGCAGTCTGGAAATCCTGCTAAAAAGAATAGTATATGATGTGTTTTGAATGTTGGTTTTGTTTGTGTCCCCATCAGGCTTCTTAAAGGAATAGTCCACTCGAAAATGAAAAACTCTGTCATCATTTACTCCCCTTAATGATTTTTTTTCGGAGTCAAATGTTTTCCATACAATGTTGTTATTGTTAACTTAAACTACTGAAATCACTTTCTGAAATAAAGCTGAAATAAAATGAAATATAAATTACATGACAAATGCCTTAGTAACTAACTAAAATAGAAAATGTTTAAGTCGAAGTACTAAAACTAAAATTAAGATGAAAATAAATTAAGGATAAGTAAATATAAATATAAGAAAAACTAATAAAAAATAAAAAGAAAACAGCTAAAATTGAAACTAAAATGAAAATATAAAAGCTAATTAAAATATTAATAAATATGATGATAGTATGTAAATAATAAAAAAAATAATCAAGGGGAGAAAAACAAAAACAAAAATGAATCATAAAAATATCATGAAAATGGTCCACATGACTCATGGCCTATTAGCTTTGTGTGATTTCATTCTTTATTCACAGAAACTTTTGCTTTGTATCTACTGTAGCTCTGAAATTGCATTAGCTCATCTGCATATTCAAATTTGTGATGACCTTTGACCTCTTCACACAGCATACTTGAATGAAATTTCAGAGCTACTGTACAGTATAGATTTTCAGTGCATAACAATATATATATATATATATATATATATATATATACTGTATATATATATATATATATATATATATATATATATATATATATGTCTCTCTCTATATATATATATATCACAAAACTATCATATGGCAACAGAATAATTGATAGAGTCATATGAATAATTTTAATGATTAGTTTTTGTCCTTTTGGAGCTTGACAGCCCTACATGCTTTCAATGTATAAAAGAGAGCAGCATGAATATTCTTAAAAACTTCAAAGGCTTGGAATGACATTAGGATGAATAAATGAGAACACAATTTTTATTTAACTAGCTCAACTGTATTCACCAGGAAGACCAAGCTGCTTAATTGTCAGTTTGCAAATGCAAACAGCAGAGTTGTTCTGATCAATCAACCACACCGGCATGAAACCAGCTTTAACCAGCCTGGAGCAGCGTAGAAATTCATGCTGGTCTAAGCTGAACTTCTCAGCAGGAAGTACGTAGCCTGTGTGACAGATAGAAAGAGCAACACTTGCAACTGATGACATGGCTTTTTTTGGCTGATTAATATTAACACCGGTTCATTAACAGACATAAACGCTGGCAGAAAGAATGAGGAGGAAGTGGAAATGGTGCTAGAGAGACAAATGATGCTCTGAGCTCTCACACACTGCAGCAGTAACACATCAGCAGATGTTTTTACAGCCATTTGTGCTCTGTCACTGAGCCATCCTTGTTAGCCGTCGGGTATGTGCACAGCGTGTATGCGCGGAGTGATAGTTGGTGAGGCAGAGATAGCCGGTGGTGAAAATAACACGCTCACTCAGATTGAGTCAGAATCGCTGACTCGATCACTTTTTCTTGTGACAGGCCATGAAAGAAAAGAATTGCTGATTGAAGCTTCAGAGCAGTGTTGATAATTGAGCACTCTCTCTTCTCCATCTCTTTTTCTCTCGCACTTCATCATACTTCCTGTCTGGGTGAAATACTAGTGTTTAAAATATTTCCCCCAAAATAATTTTGTCCTTTAGCCAGAATTCTTACATCCTGTGCTGGCTGGATCGCCCACAGAAATGGGCATAAAAATCTTCCCTGACCTGCTCATGCTTAGCTCCCCCGAGGGAATGATTAAAAATTTATTTCAAATCCATTTGGGAAAGTCTGAGACTTTTAGATTGTGATGTTGAACAGATCTAACAGAAACATTTTATTCAGAAGACTCCATGTGTAAATACTTCAGCCCTATTGGAACAATAACTATCATTTACTTATTTTATGTATTAATTCCTCTTTCTCTTTCTTTCTTTTTCCATCTATCCATCCTTTTATCATTCATCCACCCATCTATCCATTCTTTCTTTCTATTTATCCGTTATCCATTCACCCTCTATCTATCTATCTATCTATCTATCTATCTATCTATACAAAAAAATATATAAAAGATACCATAAGTTTACTTTAATTGGTAAATGCTTGATTATTTATTGGAAAATAGGTTGAATGATGAATAAGTGAGCTCTTAAATGAATGGGACTTGGACAATTTGGTCTATTACCATTTGTAAATGTTGTAAAAAAAAATATGTAGTTCTGAGCTTGACATATAGAGATTAATATTAATTGAAAGCTCTGCTACTCACTGTCCTCCTCAGTCTGAAACATGACCTCCTTCCCTTCCTTCTTGCCCTCGGTGTTGGCGAGTGCCAGGCGTATTTGGATGGTGTGAAAGGGAGGCAGATCTCTGAGGGTGAAGCGTGAAGTGTTGTGTTCCACAGCCAGGCATTCTCTCACTGTGGTGTTGTGCCCACCGCCGCCCCCTGCGGTTGTGTAGCGGTAACACAAGGAGACTGAGTACGTGTGGCAGCGGGTCAGGTTGAAGGCTGGCGTCTCCCACTGCAAGGTCAGCTGCCGGGACTGGATCTCCGAGGCTCTAAGACCACGCAGTGCCCGCATGGGCTCTATTGGAATAGAAAACGGTGAAACATTTTGTTAACATAAGCCAAAAATGCAGGGAATCTTCACAGGGACATCACCAGGTCATAAGACTTCTCGCCTACCCCACCCACCACAGGTAGGAGGCGCCACCACGGTCAAAAAGGTTGACGGACCACCTGCTAATGAGGACACAACTCATGCCAAATTACGTTTATTAATTCCATAGGCTGCTGGTTGTACTCTCTCTCCCGTCATTTGCCACCGTCGTGTCGCTAAGTGAATCGAGTATCTGCCTGCACCTTGTCCTGGGGCCACGGGCCCCTTTCAAGGACACTCAGTTCTGCCAGGTACCGTTAGTGCAAGGTCGTTGCGTAAGACCAAATATTTTTGGCATAACTCACATCTGTGTTCATACTTTCTTATTTACTGGGGGCAGAAAGATCAGCAACCACTTTTGGCGTATGTGATATAAAGAGACAGAGGAAGCTACTGTCTGTAGGGCAAACAGGAACCTTAGTGTTTCTCACAGAGGCGCAAAGGCAGCAGTGAGGGTGAACCAAGGACATCCAGCCTCACTATCAATGAGCGCATTTGTCATGGTCCATTATTAAGACAATCAATGCAGTTTTGTTAAATATATCTTCACATAATGTATTGTATTTCTTTGTTCTTTTAATGGGACCTGATGACTAATGGACCCAAGTGGGAAGGTACAACAAAGGGGATGTGAAGTATGCACTTCCTGTGAAAAGTAGGAAGTCTCGGCTCAAGGTCTTTATTGTTCCTCTTGAACCGATGCTCAGAAGACATGCTCTTAAGAATTACTAGAGGTAAGGTGAGGTAGCTAATGCACCAAGACCATAAGGACAGCGGGGCTGAATTAGAGGAAATGTATTTTGTCTTGAAGTCCTTAGAGGAGAACATGTATGGATCGCAGAATACTATTTCAGCACTTCTCCTGCAGTAATGCACTTGTAACATTAAGCTCCTTTAATCCTGAAATATTTCACACATCAGAGAGCTTTCGCTACATCTCTCTACACATTTCCTTAAGGTCTATTTTTAGATTTACATTTCGTTTCATTTGTAGATTTACATTTAGATTAACTTCCAGTGCGACTGGATTTCTTATCGAGAGAAGCACTTTGTCGACCTGAAAATGACACCAATGAAAGATATTAGTTTCCTAAAATACACACTGAATGTCAAAAGGTCCCATTTGGCTCCACAGGAAATACAACTAAAATAGAGTGTTGATCGTCTTAATGGAACTATTGATTGTTAGTTAAAAGCAAACTAATGGGATGCTGTTGGCTTGTGCCGTCTTTAAAACAATCCAAGAGTCTACACTGTGCTCTTTGAGAAGCTCAAAAAGGCCTTCTGTGTCACCCTACTTCCCTTAACCTAGTTCGAAGGCTTTGTCTGGATGCCAAGAGCAGCGCTTTGAGCGCAAACTCCCTGGCTCCCATTTGGGATGGGACCAAACCCAGAGAGAGCAGCCAGGGGCCTGGGGCAGCATGTCAATTCCTCACGGGCAGCTGGAAGTCCAAACAAGACCAGTTTCTGTCCCATTACTCTAGATAATGTTGATACATGAGGTAGTCCGGAGAGAACTAAGCTCATTCCTGGTTATACAACGAACTAATGGACGTGAAGTTCTGGTCGCTGGTCTGTAAAAGGAAAAAGGATGGAAAACATGATTCTGTGATATTTGGGGTAAAATCAGTTTTATATTGAGATGGATGGGAGTGGGTTTAACCAAATGTACACAGGAACATTCGTATGTGATGTTAAATTACGGGAATAAAAATCATGAAAGAATAAGCTGCTATATGTTACTCTCATTAAAGACATTTATTAAAAGAGATAGTTCACCCAGAAATTATTTGCATCACTTGCATAGTCTTACAATATCAAGAAATATTATAACAATTTAAAATAACGTTTTTTTTATTATTATTATTTTAATTTGTTTTGGAATGTAATTTATTCCCGTAATTCCTTCACTCTTCAGGATTACATGATCCTTCAGAAATAATTCTAACATGTTATGTTGGATTGGTGCTCAAGAAACATTTCTAATTACGATTGATGTTGAAAACAATTGAGCTGCTCATTTTTCATAAAACCACAAAACTTTTCCCCCCAAGATGAATCCTGTCATTTTTGACAGTATTTCAATTTGACAGTATTTTCAATTTAACATTTTTTCCTAATCTTTTGAAATTCAACCATCCCAGATTTCAAACTTAGTCTGTTCTTCACACAAAGCTCCATTCAGAAAACTTATATAGCATAAAATTATTTTATTGTGCTATTGGCCCTTTTGGGGCTTGACTAGCACTGATCACTTTCAACAGCAGGACGATGTTCAAAACATCACCTTATTTCATACATGAAGAAATTCATGCATACAGACAGTGTAGAATGACACAAGGGGAGTAAATGATGAGAAAATATGCATTTTTGACTTCCGCAGAACTCAAAAGATGTTTTGAAGAATGTTTAACTGTTTTTGTCCATACAATAAAAGTCAATGGGGTCCAAAACAACACTGGACCCCATCTACTTCTATTGTATGTGTTTCACAGAAGAAAGTCATACAGGTTTGGAATGACACTAGGGTGAGTGAATGATGACAAAATGTGCACCTTTGCGTCATTACAGTCCAGAGTATAACTCACTCTGATGAACAACTAAAGAGACCCAGCAGCAGGTGGAGGTCCATCTGTGAACAAGTCGGTAGTAGAAGTGCAATGTTTGTTCCATTCTTCCATCTTTTTCCCCTTTCTAACCTCGCTCTCCTCCAAGGAACATTCCTTCTCATCAAGTCCTTCTCCTAATCACAACAATGCCTCATCAAGCACACCTGGCTGTATTCGGCAAAATGTCCACCGGTTCCCTGGCTGTGCCCACAGGACTGTGCCTGCTTTCATCATTTTTATGTAGGTCACTACCTAGAGCAGTGCACCAGGATGCAATCTTCAGCTTCAGCCAGAAACAACCTAGTCATCTAATCATTTATTTCACTTCCCTCCAGTTTTTTGGAGGATAAGTCACCCATGTTCCCGGAAGTATCTAATGCCCTTGCAGTGAAAGAAAAATTAAAATGAGCTGCTAGGAGACAGAAACCATATAAGGTGAGCCTAACTACACAAACAAATAAACTAATAAGATCTAGTTAGATGCCAGCAAGGGATATATCAACAAGGGAAGATTGTCAGCATCGGGTCTGTGTACAGGAGTTAATGGCATCCATGGATGGAGGCCATTTTGGTGGAGCCAGAGAAGATGATCACAGTCACCTTCGTAATAGAGGAGGTGGATTCACCTGCTGGATGAAGATAGATGAGCTGACATTACTCTCTATCCAAAAAAAGGGGGGGATCAGGGAGAAAGTGTGACCGGTGGGCGTTTGTGATGATTTGTGGTGACGTATGATACCCAAGTAACTAATATTTTCATTGAATGGAGAAAAAAGAAAAAAAAAAGTAATTTAGGTATGGAACAACATAATGTCCATTTATGGGTGAACTATCCCTTTGAATGAAACACTTGAGAGCTCCATTAAGTCTCTTGACCAGACCGCTGAACAATAAAATGTCCCTCCCTTAATAGATGAAACTAATGCATTTAGAAAAGAATCATAAATTCATCAAATTCAGTGAAAGATGACATTTTGAATAAATCTATTGCAGGTGATGTTACAAAACAAACATCTTGTCCTGCAGCAGCAGCAGCAGCAGCTAAGGCCTAATTTTTGTGACAGATCTCTCTGGAGACTAATCTGAATATCAAATCACATGACTGTAAATGCTAACCCCTTTCAACCGTGATTAATAAATCATCACAGCAAACATTTGAGTGTATGCGTGTGTGTGAGCAAGCTCTGTCAAACAAATCAAAACTTCATAGCCTCTGACACAACATGGCGTTCCCACTAGCACACTTCTCCAAGCACTCAATTATATCTTCGACTTCTATTCAGATGACAGCAGAATACACAGGAGATTTGAGCACGAGCAGAGTATGGAAAACCTCATTTTAGTTCCACTTCCACTGATGTGCTTCTATTGAGTCAAAATTACACCTTCAACAGTTCAGCAAATATGACAGCAGCTTAAACAGCCCCCATATTCATGTGCAGTGAGGTACCACTGAGAATATGATGTAAATACTCAATTTAAAGAAGAATTTCAATCTAGACTTAATGTGGAAGAGGAAATGGAAACAGTGGGAAATGTTTAGCGTGAGCGTCTGCTCCTCTTTTTCTTCACCCTTCTTTTAGAGACAAAAGCTGTTTAAGACAAAAACGCGCCTCGACCTGACTCACAGACGAATCTTTCTCGCTCCAACTCTCTCGTATTATCTGCTGATGTATTTTTTCCCATGCTATGTCATTCTTAAGCCTCCTGTGTTTGTCATGCTCTTCCGCACTCCCTTTTTCACCTGACTGCCTCTCTTCGTCTTGCTTGCTGATGAATGATAGGTGTCTGGTCTCAGGAACTAGCTGGGAATGATTGTATTTGTCATTTAGAAAGGCAGGCAGTGATTTGTGTGATAGCATGCGTGTTTGAAAGAGGATGTGATGTAAAGTAGTGAGCATTACCATGCTGACCAGGTCTGGGTCTAATCCTCACTCTCATTTTCACTCAGATAAAAACAGGATCAATCTTCCTAATTACACTCTTTCCAGTACAGAAACAGTGACGTGGCAGAGACTCTCGTTTGCAGGTAGAACCATGCATTAATGCACCCCTCACTGTTTGTTTTGACAGGCACAAGAAGGCGCCACAGAAGAGATGCCCGCAGTTTCGGTTCAGAAAATTTAAGTTCCAATTATTCATCCACCTTTTCAAAAATGGAGTTATAATGAACTGGCATTAAACACTTGATCACCTTCTCATGCTGTTTGTTCATTAATGGTTGAAATATATAACAATCTCTTAATTGTTTCATCCTACACAACAAGATCATTTTGAGTTAGAAGTTTCAATATAAACTCAAACATTTCTCATCCAACATCAAATTATGAAAAGTTTTCTGGTCACTTACCTGCACATTTGGTTCTGCTGATGAGGGGTGGTCCTGGTGGCCCGGTCCCACCCTCACCCGGCCGGGTGAGCAGCACACTGATATGGTACTCTGTATCTGAATCCAGGTGCCAGAGCTTATAGGTAACCATGTTAACTCCAAGGATCTCCGACCAAGGTGCCTGGCTGGCCCGATATTCGATTTCCCGACGGATGATGGGGCCATCACCCAGAATGGAGTTTGTGTTTAGTTGAATGATCAAATATGTGGAGCCCGCTCTCAACAGCTGGGGCGGAGCAATGGGAGATGGGGGAACTGTGACAGAAACAGAAAGGAGGTGATGGTAAAAAATCTCTATTCAGGGAATGAAGAAAGCATGTTCATATTTTAGCCCTTTTCAAGCAGCCCCGGGAGAAATATACGAAAAACATTAATGAATTCTAACGTGAATCTCTTTTACACAGTTTTGTAAGCTTATCTTGACCAGACACTGTTGACATGAGGTGAAAGAACATTTGCAGTTCAAAATTGTACAACTTAAAAACACAAGGTTCAAGGGTTAAAATGCCAGTCTTGCCAACTACAATAAGTCTCCAATAGCTGGTTCTTTCAAGTCCTCAAGGGAGAGCTATAAGTAAACCAACAGATGTGTAGACTGTGGAAGAACGTTGGATACAAGGTCATGCTATTAGTGTGAGATTTTTATATATGGCCCTGAGGAACTCAGCAGGCAGCTACACAGTAGCCACAATCACATGGGAAAAAAAAAAAATCTTACATTTGATTTGCAGGGTATAAATTTTTTAGATATATATTTAAACCCTGGCTAATGACTAGAACTTCAAAGGGTCTTGAGTTATCAAACAATTAGTGAAAGAAATCGATTTGGAAGGGTGGAAGCAGGGGGTCCAATAAATGAAAATATATCAGTGCTGATTTTTTCTCATGGCTAATCTTCGGGTCTGCTGTGTCTGCAAGCTTTCTCTCTCAGGGCCAGCTGCAGATGGCAAATATCCAGCTAGGGACAGAGAACGCCTCTGCTGGGAGGAATAAGAGATGGCAGGGGATAATAAAACTCATCTTGTCTGTCAGAGAAAGGCTCAGAGAATAATATAAAGTCAACTTAGACTCTGCTTTCATATGCGAAGAGACATAAAAATGGGCCGTCTCTGCGATTCTCCCTCTATCCAGCGTTGGTTAGGGCAGATGAATAATTTCACCCTGAGAAAGCTTCTTTCGCCAGAGTAGAGTTCAGAGTCACTGCGAAAAACAGATCTGAACCTTACTGACTGACTGAGAACAATTCTCATTAGCCCTTTGGCTCCTCTGCATTAGCCCTGTTGTTATGTAATCTATGGGCCCATTGAGGAACAGTGAGTTGTGAAATGAGTTGATCAAGCTAATTAAAGGACTGATTAGCCTCTCGTTAGTGGGGGCAAACGTGGGAGGGCAGTTTGGAAAAGACAAGGAGAAGATCAGAGTGTAGGGAAGGGAAAACAAAGGTGAACGTAATGAGCTTGCGTCAACGCTGCCGTGCTAGCATGTAGGCCTATAGCTTTATGGACTCGTCTGATGGGGCCAATCTGCCGTGCTTAACTGAGGTGCAGTAATGCATTTTAAATAGGACCTCCTATCGAAGTAAAAGCCATCAAGAAAGCAATGCCAATAACATGCTGCTGAAGGATTGCAGCTATAATCGGAAATGGCTTTAAAGCTCTCTAACATAGAGACACAGGTGCAAGCAGGTCTCATTATAAGTTATGCTTCATATTGCGATGTTCTCAAGTGGATTATGCCTACGGCTTTGGTAAAAATATAATGATGAAGTTGTAATGAGTCAGTGTGACAAGTGCCACAAGAGCAAGTGCTTTGTATCGAGCACTTTCCTGAACATTTGATTAGTCAGTCTGCTAGAAACAGTGCATGTTAAATGAGTTTTGAATTTGATGACAAAATCCTGAGAACATTAACAGTTTTACCGCGGAATATAGTTACATTTAAGGCATTTAGCAGGCGCTCTTATCCAATCGCTTTAGCAAGAAAACCATGCAAATGAGAAGGTTATTTGCCGGGGAAAAGAAGTGCTACCTACTGTATACAACAAGGGCGATTTTTCTTAGGAGAGACGAATTCAGATTGCAAAAAAAAACAAAACAACAACAACAAAAAAACATTTTTAAGAAAACAAATAAAATTCTATAACAATAAAATTAAAAAACTAATGAAAGTAAACAAATGAAAGAAAACTAAACAAAAGGGATGATTCCCATCTTCTATGTTCACAACTGGTTAAAAAAAAACAAAGTAAACCAAACCACTTTCGGATCATGTCTGAATCAAGATGAACTTGAAACTCCACAATTTTATTCTGTGATTTAGGTGTGAAGAAAGCAAAATGCTTTGCTGTGGGGGCTTCAGAGTTAAAAAAATAAACAGTGTGGGGGAGTACAAATAATTGAATAGCTATAAGTGCTCTTTTAGGATCTCTGAGGGTCTTACCTGTGATTTATTCATTTCTGGTTTGTCATGACGACATTTAAAGAAAACAGTCTGAAGGTTTATAAAGCTGTGCTTCTAGGTCACATTGTAGCATACAGTAAAGCTGTATTTCTAAACTCACCGTAATCCGTGCCGCTACATTTATCAATAGGATTAGCATGGTGCTGTCTCATAACCTCTCTCAGTATGTCATGAGGACGGATGCTGAATAACCCACGTGGCTCCATCCTTCCCTATCCTTATTCCACCTGACTTTTCTTTCTGCTTAGGGGATATCAATCTGACCAGGGTTTAAAAGGTGGACACAGAAAGCTGCCACTGCAGGCTGATGGGCAGATGTCAAGTTATATGGTTGAAATTACTTTTGCTTTGCTCAAATATGATGCTAAAGAAACCCCTGAATCATCATGATTATTATGTTCAGTGCAACCTAAGTCCCCCCATACTTTATATACTATAAAAAAAAATTAGTCATGGAAAAACAACAAAGACCTGTATGTCATCCTATTTTTCATACAGTTGACTGTTGACAAACATGATGCAGGATATTTTTCATATTGGGGCCATATATGTTCATGCCCCGTATGACTGTCGACAAACATGATGCAGGAGTGGACAGCAAGTAAATAAAGAGTTAATATGTGTGTTAATCACTGTTTGATGTACTCAATAAAAGAAGTTTTATGTGTAATAAATTTACATTGAATTAAAATATTTATTTCTAAAGCTACTTTTTGTAATGTCTACTTGATACGTTTAACATTTAACACAATGATGCCTTTAAATTATCTTTTGGAGGTATTTTCACAGCCTAATTTAATATGTGATTAATTCGATTTTGCCACATCATGCAATTAATTAAATTAAACATTTTAATCAACTGACAGCCCTAATACAAATATACAGAATTTCACAGATTCAGAGAGTTAACGTGAAAATGTTGTAATGATTTAATCCTCATGTTGTTCAAAACTTGTATGCTGTTTTGTTTTTTATTTCATGAAACACAAAACAATATATTTATAAAGAATCTTTAGACAGGACTTTTCAATAGTTTATAGTGACCACAAGCTGTCAAGCTTAAAAAAGGACAAAAAAAAAAAAAAAAACTTTTTTGTACTGAACAAACAAAAATTTGAGCATAAAGGTTTGGAATTAGTTAAGGGGGAATAAATAAAGTCAGAATTATCCTTTTTGGGTGTACTACCCCTTTAAGCTTTCCTAAATACCAATTGCCAGCAAAAGTCTGCTAGTACAACACTCCACACATACCGGACATCCTTCTTCCTGAACTGACAATTTCAGGACAAAAGAGCATAAGATGTGAGAATGCAAGGCTATAATGAAAAAATAATAAAATGACACAGATTTCGCCAGAAGCCCATTATGTCGTGATGTGCACATTATGGGTGGTCAAACGAAGACAGAAAGGACAAAAGAAGGAAAGAAAACATGCTCTTCACCTTTGACGATGAGTTCAGCAAAGTTGGAGACGCCTGAGCATCTGGAGGACTGCGTGACGCAGCGGTAGAGGTCCTGCTCTGGCTTCTGGACACCCTCCAGTTGAAAGGACACTGAGAAGCGGTTGCGGCCTAAGTGCTTGACAGAACCACCTGAAGACACTTCACCATTGTGCCGCTAGAAAAGAAGAAAAACATGAAAACACGCTACAGCCTAGTCACCAAGCACATGCTGCCAAGTACAGTACTTGTATGTTTTTATAATTTTCTCTTCTGTAAAGCACGTTATCAATATGCACTGTCAAGCTGCAAAAAGGACAAAAACACTATAAAACCATCAGAGAAATAGCCCATATGACTGCTTATTATAACATATTAAGTCTTCTTATAGTTGCATGTGAGAAACACATCCACATTTACAATTAAAGAACAAGTAGTTCTCTGAAAATCAATGGTGAAAACATTAAAAGTTTGTGTGTGTCCCATAACTGATAACAATGTGCAAAATTTAAATAAGGATACAATTATGATGGGATGGAACATTTTCAGTCAACAACTTTAAAGTCCGCGTGAACCGGAAGTTGCGGTCGTCTTTACTTCAGTATTTTGACATATTTCTAACTGAAACAGAATATTAAAGAGAGGGCTTTATTTTAGCACACCTCCTCTCCACCTCTCGCTCGCAGAAAACTAACAGTTAGAGGAGCGTGGTTAAGGATATTCTGCCAAAGCCATCAAACTGACTTCATCAGAGAAGGAATTCCATTCCAGAGCAGAAGTAAATGTTTAGATTTTGATGAAATATTACCAAGACAAACTATTTTATTTTTCTGTGGATTAACTTGCACAGATTAACAGTTCACCTCAAGACATGCAATGTGCACTAACAAAGTAAATAGTGTGAATTTTTATTTCACTTCACACACACTTTTTTTCTGCTTTTTTCTACTGCGCTACTTTTATTTTATAACAATAATTTTTGGAGCTTGAAGGCAGAAAACTGTTAAAAAAATGTTTGTTAACTGAAATAAATCTGAAATAAAACAAAATAAAATACAAATACTGATATCACATGAAAAACCTTCTCTTCAAGTAGAAATATTGCCTTGGAAACTAACTGAAATAAGATCAAAGACCAGAATTACTTAAAATAAGCTAAAGCCAAATAGACATGAAAACTAAATTTAAAATAAAAAAGAATATCTGATTGAAAAATTTAATAAATACCATAAATGTATATAAACAATACTCAAATAATTTTACTATTCACTATTCAAGAACAGCACGAACATCTCATATGTTTGCAATAATTGGCAATATTTGCATTTAAAATCTGACTAAATAAACATTGCATATACTACTATAAGTGCAGCAATGACACAGTTTCATTCAGATGAATGACAGTGAATAGCTTCAGTTTATTTTGAAAGATGAGCCATACGCATTGGACACCAAAGTATGATTCATCTGATTAAGGACCAAAAATAAATAAGTCTTGAAAGTCTTGCACTCCGCTGAGTATCAGGGATTGCTACGTGGAGCTTTGTGAGGAACCAGACACGTCTCTCACACACAACCACACTTGATAACAGCAACCTTTCACTGCGGCTCAGGTAATTTAAGCGAGACAGTGGTGTGAATAGCACCCATCCAAGACATCAATGCATTCCCTTTTTCCCATCTCTGAATACCAAGTGCATAAAATGAGCGCTGAGAGTGCAAAGAAACGGAACGGAAAGCACTAACGGAAGAAGGAGTTCTGCGGCTGTTACACAACTATGTGTGTTTGTTTATTATGGGGCTGCTACATTGTTTACGCTTTCAATGTGGTTCAAGACCACACAAACCAGACCTGAATGCAGGGGTAATGTGTGGGCAATGGCTGCAAATTTGAGGTTCGCACAAAATAAAGCCTAACATACAATCATCTGGCTTTGAGAGCCACTCTTTCTTTATTCAACCTAGCAATCACATTCAGTGAACTGCCAGACAGGCAAACACGGAGGATAAACATAAGAGAGCTGTGAACACACTGTTTGGAATAAGAGTGCCATGCATTACATATGCATCTGTCTGGTATTAGCTGACATACCTGTTGTTAAAAATAACAGGAAACGTAATTGGGAAAAAAGAAAAATGCACTAAAACTATATATTTTTTATCTATTTATTTTTTAAATAATACACGCAGTTTGACTATTTATGCACTTCCATTCCAAAGTTTGGGGTTTGTAAGATTTATAAGCTTTAATGTTTTTGAAACCCGTCTCGAATGCTCACTATAAGGCTGCATTTATTACATCAAAAATACAGCATAAACAGTAATATTGTGGAACATTACTAGCTTACAATTTAAATATCATATTTGAATATATTTAACTTAAGTATGCTGATTGCGTGTATAAGAGATATTTCTTATCAATGTTGAAAACAGCTGTGCGGTTTGATATTTTGTCTGAACTGTGACCCCTTTTTTTTACTGACTCTTTGCTGAATACAAAATTATAAAATAATAAGACTGATCAATTTAATGTATTATTGCTGAATAAAAGCATTAATTTCTTTCAAAAAAGAAAAATAGAACTTACCTCAAACCTTTGAATGGGAGGATATACAGTATATATTATTAAAATGAAATAAAAATAAATGAAAATAATAATTCCACCTTTGATGCCAGAAACTTCAGCTGTCCGAAGGCAGTATGAAATGCTTCTTCCAAAGACAATGTTACACATAAAATATTGTATAATGTTATATAATGGACAGCGAAGCGGTTTAGTTCTATATGGCTTTGTTTTGAAGACTGAAAGTTAATATAAACTGGTAACTAAAAGGTTTTGGGTAAAACTAAATGACAAAGAGAATGAATTCTGATTTTATAAATATTGCCTCTGATCTCATCTGAGGAACAGGAGTAGCTTTAAGAACAAAGTCAATCTGAACAAAAATGTTCCTAAACTTTACTTACAAAACCTGCCATTTTAAAAATGAACATTCAGGTGCTTTGAGCCTGTTTGGTGTTCATTTTATTGACTTACAGCAAGTCACAACGGACAGCAACCTCAGCCTTTAGCTAATTATTACTGAATTTGACAAAACCTGATTATTCTCACAAAAACATAAAAATCAATCTATACTCACCTCCAACAGAAACTTCTCTGCTTCAGAGGGACGTCCAGCTGCCACACATTGGAAAGTGGCATTTTGTCCAGCATTGACCTCCACATCTCCCAGGCGGGAAAAATGAGGGGCTTTATCTGAAAACAAAGATGTAAGGGGATCAGTATAATAATAAAGTTTGTGATCAGAAAATTTTCTTTTTTAAAGAAATTAATATTTTTATTCAGCAATTAATCAAAAGTGAAAGTAAAGACAATTGCAATTCTACAAAAGATTTCTGCTTCAAATAATCTATTGAAATTTCTATTTATTAAAATCATTGTTTTCACAAAACCTTTTGATTTTTGAAAGATCATGTGGCAACAAAGACTGGAGTATTGGCTGCAGTAAATTCAGGTTTGCTATCATTATGTTTTAAAATATACATATACATTATAATATATATAATATACATATATATATAAGTTTTTTTTCCTCTGTATATTTGATTAATTAAAAAAAAATGCAGACTTGGTGCTAATAATATACTTCTTTTAAAAACATTTCAAAAACAAAAAAATACAAGTGTACATACAGTAGTCCATTGATACTAACCCAACTTTTACACTGTACAAGCTGCTTAAAGTCAACACTGCTGTTATTGTTAGGACTGATTGCCCATGTTATGACCTTTGCCTGTTTTTAGACTTTGATAAATACTGTATTGCATCTGGATCCTTAACCTTTGTGTACCTGTGCAGTTTTATGACAGCTCTACTTTACCTTTTTAATACATATTTCGTGTATAAGTCTGCGCCTGCACCAGCTGGCTCCATTCAAGTACGTAACATCCTCTTTTTATGATCCAATCAAATCCAGCCCTACATTTCTCTATTTAAATACTCAAACATATCTTTTTTTCTGGTGTAAAATGCATTGTGAATGTCACTTCATGCGGACTTCAAATGCAGGTAGGCGATCTCCTAGTGACCAGAAATGATGATTTGTTCCACTTTGATTGGCTAGTTAATCACTGTGAAATAATTCCTCATATGGGGTGTTTCCTTGCCTGTATGTGAGACTCTTGAACCCTACAATATAAGGTCTAGATAATCTCCCTCTAGCATTTGTGGTTCTTGGTACTCTGAGCTCCCTTTAAACGTAATCGAATTTTGCAAGGCCTCAGTTCATCTAAACTGCAATATGACCTTTTGAATTTAAAAGTCATATCTATGAATTTGAAGACATTTTATTATTTTTCTTTTTTTGTAACTGAATATAAAGAGTCTGGATTAGACAGGATAAAAAGAAAAAAGGAACAGATAAATAGCATAGATAAAGAAATACTTTATTGATCCCCACGAGAAAATACAGGTGCAGGATTGCTGCAAGGCGCAATGTAATGTGCACAAAAACACCCCTATGAAGAGACATAGTGCTGTCAAGACATTACATACATATTCTGCACTTAGTATTACAAAATATACTGCATAAAGAAACCAATTTATACACCACTCATTCAAGTGCTGAAAGTCTACAAAAACAAGAAGGAGGGCATGAGCAAAAGGTTAAAAAATAAACACAAATAAACATAGGCTCTATTCTATCTGGCTTGCACTGGATCTAGCTGTGGATGTATAAATTAAACTTTTCAGATTTCTTATATATATATATATATATATATATATATATATATATATATATATACACACACACACATACCAGTTCATTGAATGGGTGTCAGATGTAAAAAGGCCCTCAGGCAACACAAATTGCTTCATGTGGTTGTTAGCACTGTTTAGTCTCAGATAGCGAAGAGCTCCTATGGGAACTGCAGCCAGCCCTGCTCATCTGACAGTCTGACTGGTACTTAAACAGTGTACGGTTTATGTATAATTTAATATTTTGAACTACTGAACATTTTCTATTTGCATGGTGATAAGTGATGAAACTCACTTTCAATGCTCCGACAAATTTAGCATTACATCACATGCTGAATGGGTGCCGTCAGAATAATCCACAAGTAATCCACACAACCATCAATTACAATTTTGTGAAGTAAAAAGCTGTGTGTTTGTAATAAGCAAATCCATCATTAAGGCATTTTAACTTTAAACATCACTTCTGGCCAAAATACCAGTTCATAATCCATAATAATGCTCCCTCCAGGAAAAAGGTCCATCTGTTGCACTCTTGCATCATAATCCACCAACAAAATCTTTTACAACTGAAAATACACTAAAACATTGACTGAACTGTGCACTGGTGCCGAGAGCACCAGTCTAAAGTTGAAAACATCTTGATGGATTTTTTACAAACACGTTTATTTCAAGACATAACTGGTGGATTGGGGTTGTTTGGATTACCTGTGGATTTTGATGTTTTTATCAGCTGTTTCAACTCTCATTCTGACGGCACCCATTCACTGTAGAGGAACCACTGGTGGGCAAGTGATGTAATAATAAAGTTCTGTTCATCTAAATCTATATCTACATTCTGTTCATCTACATATTGGATGGCATTTTCAGCAAATTTTCATTTTTGGGCGAACTGTTCCTTTCATTATAGACTATAGTTTCAAAGAAACCGTTAATGTTTTGGTCTGCGAAGTTGCTTCATTCCATAATCTTCAATGTAAATGTTTAAATTTTGGCTGATTTTCTTATGATGCAGTAAAGAGAGAAGCATAATGATCTTTATCCCATACTGCAGGTTTCATAACAAGGCTGTCTTGGTTAGATTTTGCAGGCTTGTGTTGGGGTTCTAAATCATTTTGCCTTCTGTGACCACAGGGCTTTCCTCCACTCTGGCAATCGCTTCCTGCTTTAGCAGGATGTATATAAAATCACTGTAAACCACCTACCCACAATGCACACATCTAAAATCTGTCAATCAAAGCAGATAAACTGGATATAAGGTCTGATATTACAGAGAATGCTGTTTTGTACATCCACCCAGAGCTTGTATTATTTATCTTCTTTGTAAAAACAGGCAGAGGACAAGGCTACATTGTTTGTAGTCCACAGGTGGCCACATGTTCGATGGAATGCCACTGTGTGATGCTCAATTCATGTTTTTATGAGCCAACATGAATCACAAGGCAAGAAAGTATGAAAAGGGATGGAAAATCTGTTACATGTTGCAGCAAAAGTATTGAATAGGTTTAAAATATTATGTTTGTATCCTAATGTCTTTGAATAGTACATATTGCAGTTGCCTCAACACTAAAGTAATGAAGAAAAAAAAAAACATAATTGCGTGAAGAATAAAAAGTAAAGAAACCACACCCTCTCTTGAATTGCATAGAAATCTTCTCTTTCACTCTTTCTGCTCTTTTTGCCTTCCTTTCCTTTTTGACTTGTCTTGCCAAATAGTGATTTCCGCAGTCTGGCCCAATGCCACTCTTGACAATGTATGTCCAGGTCCTGATGAGAGTTTTAATTATTTAATGTGCACAGTGGGGCTTAGATGATGCCATCTGCCACTTGCAGGAAGTGGGGAGGGGGGCGAAGGAAGAGGGTGTTACGAGACTCAGTAGAGATGAGCTTTCATGACCACAGCATCTGTTGATTTGCTTGTTCGGAATTGCACTTTATTACCATCTAATAGTACTTTGTCAGTTTTCTCTGTTTAAATATGTATAAATATCACTACAGTTTTATGAAGCCTTGAAATTGTTAAGATGCCCCTCAGAGATTGTGAAAAGGATTGTTAACTTTGAGCGAAGACCGCATCTTTGCGGTCCCTAATGGCTGGTCACTAAAACTAAAATTTCTGCACATCGCTAACAATTACAGCTGATAATTGTGCTGTCTGAGCCTTTTGAATTAATCTTAGAAAAGGCTCACAGCTCTCAAATAAATATACAGTAATGTTATCATATAAGGCAGCTTGTTTTAATAAAAGCCAGTCAGATAAGGGAGAATTCACTAAGAATTAATTACACCCGCTGTGTCATTTATTTACACACGCAGTCTGCATTGTTCTAGCACCCTATTCATTCAGAAATTATGCAAATTAGACACAAACATGGCCTAAAATGCAAAACGCATGACAAATTCCCAATTTTCTGAATTTTAGGTTGTTTCTGGGTGTTTGGTGTTGGGAGCATTTAGCGGTGTACTGCGATGATCTGGCATACTTCACTCGGACTGCATATCTTCATTATACTACAGAGATCTAAACACCTGAATCAGCTCTTGAAAATGCCGTGCACTTTAAAAGACCGCTAACAGCACTCTTGTCTAACATTTATCATCATTTGATAAAAAAAATAAAAAAATGATGCCAAGATCAATAGAAAATGTACACAGACATATTTACTAGCTGCTTTCTGATGTTACTTGCAGCCTTATGCTCACCAAGGCTGCATTTATTTGATCAATACAGTAAAACAGTAATACTGTAAAATATCAATACAAGTTAAAATAAATGTTACACACACACACACACACACACACATACATATTTACACACACACATATATACTTATATATATATATAGATATAGATAGATAGATATAGATATAATAGATAGATAGATAGATATATAGATAGATGATAGATAGATAGATAGATAATTTTGATAAATAAAGTTCTACAAGAACAGCATGCTCAAGAAACATTTAATATTATCATCAATGTTGAAAATAGCTGTGCTGCATAACATTTTTGTGGAAACCATAATTTTTCAGGATTCTTTGATAAATAAAGTTCTACAAGAACAGCATTTATTTGAAACTAATCTTTTATAACATAAATGACCTTACTGTCACTTTTAACCCCTTAACTGTCACTCCCATTTTTAAACATAGACTTGTAAAGTGCATGATCCAAACTTAAATTTGTATAATTCATGAATGAAAACATTTTGTAACATGATATTGATGTAGCATTTTCATGGTAATGCAATGTCTGATTTTAAAATGGGTTTCAAAGGATGAATTTTGAGATTTAAAGTTTTCAGTTGATATATAATTTCTGATGATTTCTCAAGTGTGATAGAGAAAAAGGCAACGAAAAATACCTTTTTTTATTTTTTTTTAGACAAAGGTCAGAACTTTGAGGGTGCACTCGTCATAAATTAAACTATTACTTTTCCTACATAAATTTTAACAAAAAAAAGTTGGCAAAATATCTATTTAGGAGTCTTAGACCTTTCCAAGATGAGATTAGGATTTAATTGTAATATAGTGAAGTAAATTTAGGCATCCCGTATAAGGGACGGTGACAGTTAAAATTAAATAAGATTTTTGTGTCTTTGATTAATCAAAATGTATTAATTCTTTCAAAAAAATCTTACTTTAATAATATATAGGCTAAGTCTAAAAAGCTGAAAATAATGGCAATGATTTACAGAACGTTAGCACCTTTTTAAACTAAATGATAGGTGGTTGGTGCAAAAGAAATGATATCAATGATTCAAGTTGATGATTCAAAAAAAAAAAAATTATCATATCCAGTTCTACCATTTCTGTAAGTAATACATAATTATTTTTTTTTTAATAAAAACCAGTCTTCACTACTAACCATTACAACATTAACTTCCAGTCTTAGTCGGCATATTAAATCAAATGTCTAGCTCTCCTGGATTAGGGAGGTTTAAAGGATTTCTACTCTTCCCCTCGGCAATAAAAGACATCACAGCTCCTTACACTCAGAGACTTCACTGCACTGGAGGGCCGAACACATCATACACTCCACCACAACAACTCCTCCCCACTCTGATCTGTTTGTTTTCTACCATGTCCGGCAGCTAGCAAGCTATCTCAGCATGCCAGCAGCCAGCAGGGTTCATGTTCCCACTAACTAATGCAGTACATATGCAGCATACTGATGCAAGCATAGCATAGTAAATGTTGAACAGTACCACAGGCATAAAAATAACTGAACTAGCTGATATACTTCAATTGTTTCTCCCAGAAAAAATTAATGGGGTGCAAAAGGAGACTTGCTTAAGTCTTCTGCTTCTTAGATTTTCCTCCTGAGAAAATCAGTTACATGTATCATTCAGTCACATTTAGTTGACTATATAGTTATTTGGCTGTTGGTTAACATTATCCAAATTACAAACTTCTCTGGAGTTTGCACTGATGAATCATTCATATTACAAAATCATGCTATAGACGCTGTGCAAGCTTATAAAGCAGACTTAAAATTGGAATGAAGTGTGATGGGGCTACATAAAAAACTTGTTCCTGAGACTTTTCACATCTTTTCATCATCAAAGTAACAATGTAGCTGTACCCTGCTGTAGCTGTAAAGCCAAAAGCCAGTGTAGAGACTGAAACAAGGATGAAAGGTGAATTTGGGTACAAAAGTGTCTTTGATATCCAAATTAAGTGTGCTTACAGATCCATCAGGAGAATCTGTGCGGAACTGGACCTGCATAGGTAGATGAACTTGAGAAAGTTGTACTGTATATAAGAGCAGTGTAAATCTTGATGTGTCACAGCTGAAAGAAGTGAGTTTCGGGTTAGAAAAGCTACTATAAACTAGTGGTTAAACTATCTGAATTTTGTCAATGGTGGACGCTCATTTCTAGAGTGCATGCTGGCAATATACATTTAATTAACATTTAATATAATTTATTATGTATTAGTGCTGTCATCTGATTAAAATAAAAAAACCATTAAAAGGCTCTGTGGAATACTTGATTCTGATTGGTCAGTCATGACATTCTGAGGTATGTTACTCCTGGATAACAACCAGTGAAAGCTCATACCAGAGGCTCATGTGGGTAACTGAAACTATGCTATGCGTTTGGTTAGTTGATAAAATATTCCAACTCAAATCAATATTATGGGTACAATTATTTAATTATGTCATCCTGTTATTTGAACTTGCCGCTTGCTAACAACTGCTTTCTTCACGGAAGCTTTGCATTCAAATATTTCAACTCGAATCAATTTTTCATCTCTAATTATTTACTTATGTGGCAAGTAGCCATGTAATAAGTGGGATAATGTGCATCCAGCAGGTCGTTAACACAGCTTAATTAATCACATTTTTTTTCTGTAATTAATCATGATTAATCATGAATTGCACTTAAAATTTGTAATCAAATATATTTTTACATTGAATCTCCAAATTATCATAGAAACAGCATAAAGGCAGTATATTTTAAATACTTAATTAATAGCATATTTTTATCCTTTGAGAAGTACATCTCAATGCAAATGACACAATGTTGTAGTTTTGTTGTTTTTTATATATATTTATATATATATATATATATATATATATATATATATATATATATATATATATATATATATAGCATATTGGCTCAAAATAGCAAAGACAGACAACCATATTACATCCCTGAAAAGGCATATGTGATCCCAGATTTGTACAGACCTTCAAATTTTCATGCTGTTTAAACACACTCCCACACTATAATGACAGTTATGTGCTACTCACAACAGGGGTAGTTCAACAGGAGTATGTCATCAACTGCAATGTAGCCTTTGCGGTCCACAGTCGCCTCTAGCAATATCTGAAAATAAAAATAAGAGAGGTAAACATGACCTGCAAAAATGTATTTGGGTTTTAAATTGAGTAGCTTTAACATTCACATTAAGTAGTGAAATTACAATGATTGTACAGAGCAGAAGTCTTGCAAAAGGGGAAACTATCTTAATTCAAGATATATTTTCTAAATTCACATCTTGTTTAATTAGTCCATTCTCTTAATCCATTCAGCTTCAAGTAAAATCTTATTTTAAGGCTGTTCAGATGTTAAATAATATCAAATAAGAAAATATTGCTGCAGTGTATTTAATATGTACAGTGTAAATACATCATTTTTTGGTTTAGTGAGTGATGCCTTGTATATTCATGAGCACCAAGTGGTATTTATTAAACTCACAAAAGTTGTTTTAATGGGCTGTCTGCTCTAGATTTTAACTACTGTCTGACATTTTCAATGTTTTTCATTAAGCTTACATTAACAAAATAATGAAATAAAGAAATAATGAGAGAAAACAAAGCAGACCGGGACGATCCTGTCAAGCAAGCAAAATGCATCATTCATTGTTTCGGCATTTTGAGTTTTCTTTTTTACACAACATTTTGACAGTCATTGAGAGAACAAAAAACAAGAAAAAGGATGCCAAAGCAAGTAAAAAGAATGAGAAAGAGAGAGAAAATAGATGCCAACTTCAGTAAGGGTCCCTGAGGCCTAAAGGAAATAATGGCTTCATCAGGAGGCCTGCATGCACTGTGACACATGGCTCTCATTCAGCATGCTGCACACACGCATACACACCAGCTCATAATGTGAGCATAAAGGGGCACGAGTCCCTGGGGACCTGGAAAGAGGCTCCACACTCGCCAAAGGCTATGAGCAAAGGACAGTCGCTCAGTGTAATGAAATCAAATCAATATTGTGCGAACGACAGTGATGAGATGTTATTACACATCGAGAGTATAGAGGCCATGTTTGCTCTTCACAACAGTGGTCTGCTTGGCTGCCCACGCTTGAAGTTATTGCTTCAAAAAAATAAACTATTTTTGTTTACTGTCTAGTAACCAAGCAAATCACAGTTATGACCAAATGTTCTTTTCAACTGCAGGAAAAGAGGAGGAAAGTGACTCCAGACAGCAGGATATACAACCAGCGCTGGCTCAGGCTCAGTAACCCGACTTTAATCTCCTGTTGGAAAGGACTGCCATATAACCACAATAAACCGACACCAGACCTGCAAGATGATGCAACGGGAGATTACTCAGAAATGTGTTTTTGACTTTTCCCCACCATTTCACGGGTGTGACGCTGCTCACATGCCATCAGCCCCCCGAACCAAAAGACAAAATCACACATTTCTACGGAGGCGCTCTTACACTATTAAAATCCTCTACTCGTATCACATTTATTATAATCAGTGACTACTTCCCCCTGGAGAATATATACTTGGAACAAATGTCTCTGATTTATGATGGACATAAAAAATGAGTGAGGAGGTTTTCTGAGTATGGAAATGCAAGGCTGAGTTGAATCTTATGTTTCTCTGTTAAGAAGATGACCTTCTCTATATTCCTTCTATAAGCAAGAATTGTGGTAGCAGTGCATTACTGGTTCAAAGCAGTAGAGGTATATGTGTGCGTGTGTGTTTTTCCAATTAACAAGGCAGAAAGATGCAATCATTGTAATAAACTTATCACTAGAGATCAATAGATTTTAATTATTTATCACCTTTTTTTAATGTTTACAGTGTCCAAAAATATACAAAATTCCTAAAGGATGACCACAATTCTTAACTCTATTATAAAATACTACTACTACTAATAGTAATAATAATAATGTTGTTGTTTTTGTCATTAATAATAATTATAATTTTAAATGTTGTTATTATTACTATTATTATTATTATTAAATGACCAACAATCAATCTAGTTGAAGAGTGTGAATCTATTTAAAAATGTTATAAATAACTATATTATAATATTTTCAATCCCAGTTGCAGAATTACAATAAATTGTAACTGGTTTTATCTACAGTAACTATATTTTGCAATTGAAACAAATATGCTCAATGTATCCTACTTTTCCTACAATATATGAAGCATGACTGTCCAATTCAACTACCAATTCCTATTATGACTATTATGATCTAATTACATAAATTCTAAAACCTGACGTCATGATTCCTATCTTATGTTACTTGGCTTTTGTGTGGACTTTTAGTTTGTAGTTAGCTGTTTCCCCTTGTCATTGGTTTGATTGTTCCCAGTTGTGTCTTGTTTGTTAATTATTATTATTATAGTTATATATTATTATTGTATATAAGCCCTTGTGTTTTTGGTGTTCTTTGACTGGTCTCGTCGCCTGTGCATGTGCTGTGAGTTGTTTTCAGTTCTGCTCTGCCTGTGTTGCCCTTTGTTCCAGATTACACTGTGTTGGATTTTTTCCTTGATTCCTGTATTTACTCTTGTTGCGTTGTTTTATTAAAATTATATACTGCACTTGAAGCCTTCACCTTGTTTCTGAAGCACTCACTGTTACACCTGACTTCAAACTGCAGTATTTATATAGAGTAGCTACATTAGATGGCTTATATTCATTCTAAAATCATTCTAAGCTTAAAATCTTTTTTTTTTTTAATTAGCTAATCAGCTAGACATACCAGTTAAAAAAGGTCAAAATACACAAAGTAAAATTTGGGGGTTGATGAGATGATGAATGAGGAGCTCAGACACAGAGAGAGAGAGAGAGGGAGGGAAGGAAGATGTGAAGGAGCGCAATCAAGGAGGACAGACACAAACAAACCAGGCTCTCTAACAAGGACAAGCTCTCCTCAGAATTTTTCAATCCTGACCAAAGGGTTGAGGTTTGGCTGATTAGTTTGGTCCAATTAGCTTCTGCTGGTAGATGTTGTAACTACACCATCTGGATCCAAAAGAATCTTTCTCCGACGGCCATTCCAAAACAGCTGTGTATGGCTCTAGAACTAAGCCATCATGAGGAAAGACAAAAATACTAACAAAATAACTTTTTCCAGGTATTACAGACTCCTTGGTTCGGCATGTTTTCTGTCAACAGATGAAAATGAGACAAGATCAAAATAATGAGACTCTAAAGCACAAAATGAAATGCATTCTATCCTGACTGCTCAAGCAATGAATTCATCCTGGTGGAATGCCTTTTATTCATCTACATTATTATTATTATTAAAGGGGTGGTTGATTGCGTTTTCACTTTTTTAACGTTAGTGTGTAATGTTCTGTTTGAACATAAACAATATGTGCAAAGTTACGAAGCTGAAAGTTCAATCGTCTTTTAAAATTCTGGCAGTTTAATACCTACAAAAACGGCTGGTAGGGACTACAAGTTACTTCGTGGGTTTGTGACGTAACAAACCCAGATAAACCCCATCCTCAGGAAAAGGCAGCAAAGGGGGCGAGGCCATGCTGCGCTGCTTTAAAGAAGAGGAAGAGAAAACTAGGGGTGCATGTAAATAACCAATCAGAGACCATCGCCTATTTCTGAGGGAGGGGCTTCATAAAAGCAGGAAATGATCAGCGCCTTTCTCAGATAAGGGACAGAGTGGTGTGGAATTATGTAATTTATGTGAAAAATAATGCATTTAAAAAATAATAAAAAAGCATTAACACGTTAGATTGCACCCCATAAACACAATCATGCCTAGAAAAAAAACACTGAACCACCCCTTTAATAGATCTGACCTAATGTCTTCTAAAGTCTTCCATTTCTTTCTTCTACCCACCATCAATTTTTATTATTTACACTCTTGTGCCTTTTCTTAAGAATGTGTCAGGTTCAATTACTCTTTCGTGGCTTCAGCTTTGTTGTGCAACATGGCGGAGAGAGAAATACACAGACAGATTTGTTGATGTGATGTGAATTTAATTGGAAGGCCATGAGAGACAGAAGTGAGCGAGAGAGAGAACGATACACAGAGGGAGAGGTGCGGATGGGCTGAAGCTAGATTCTTTTTGGCAGTCCTGGCAGGCCCGATAACATCTTTAATATTTGATAACAAGTTCCCACTATCTATTACACCTTCACCAATAACAGCAGAAATATATGAGTGAGCATGGCATATGGAGAAGATTTCAACTCGAATATTTCAAACTCAAGGTGATTCCTCCCTCTTTCCATTCTTTCATAGTGTTTACTTTAATAATAGAGCATAATTATGACAAATTCAATTTAGACAATAAGAAGCAACCAATGTGGACAATGCATTGTCAAAATAATCAACCTGTGGGCTTGTTTATAAGAAATGCATTACCAGAAATCCATTCACTACAGTTATGAGGAAACAAACATTATTTTGCATGAAACCCTTAATTATGAGGCAAAACAAGAGTTAAACAAAGAGGCTATTAGCTCCTTCCAAATAGAATTTTAGCCTGGGTGGCCTTGTTAAATGAAGGTAGGATTTAATTTCATGAAAATAATCAGTTTAATGATTTCAGCTCAGGGGAAACACAGGGTATGAATTTGCTGATCTTTAGGCACTCACTTCCTCCTTTAAAAACAAAGTTTCCATGTTCTCAAGAGAAGTGGACCTCTTCAACTAGAGTAATCACTCATATGAGCTACCTAGACAGGATACTGATACAAACACTGGATAATATTTGAACATCATCGCGTGTGTGTGTGTGTGTGTGTGTGTGTGTGCATGTTAACAAATGAGAGCATTCACACCGGGAGCAGGAGTAGTGCATGAGCGTCAAGCAGGACCGTAGCATGAACAGCACTGAAGTAATGAAGTTACGATGACATGAAGCTGACGCAAAGCTCAAGCTTGCGGTGTGAAACAGGTGTCATTCTCATTCCTGAATACAGGAAATTCAGTTTCCTGTACATTCCACAAAAGACAACACTGGAAGGCAAACTGGGGTCATGCAAAATGCCTGAGATTCAAAATTGTTTGAGTCTGAAAGCAAAGGTCTAAGAACACCCTCAAGGCAAATTCACAGAGTTCATGGGTTTGACTCATGGGTTTCAGGAAGAAGACCAGGATGACACAGAGATGGGCACACAGCTCCATTAATCCTCGTTATGCTCTCAGACTTGAAAAAAATTTACTCTTATTTTCATACCTGTGTGCTTTTTTATGTGGAACACTAGAGTAGATTCTTTTGAATATTGCCTTAAAGCAACAGTTCACAATGACCTCGAGATGTCAAGCTAAAAAAAAAAAAAAAAAAACCATAAAAGCATTATAAAAAAAATAGACCACATGACTAATGCACTAAATTTAAACCGAACATGACACACCATTATTAGCAGCAAACTTTGGCCGGAGAGGAAAGAATATAAGTGCTTATACAGGAAGTGAAAAATGCATTAAATTTTGACTGGTTTCTCACACAAGCCTATTGTGTCATGGACTACATTAATGATGCTTTTTTTCACTGTAGTCCATGACTGTATTGTATAAAGCACTATATAAATAAAGGTGACTTGACTTGACATCTGGAGCTTGATAGCCACTGCATACAGTTTTGGAAAGAAATGAGAATTAGCATTTTTAGATTAACTATTCCTGTTTCTTTTTGCTTACCCAAACTATCCGTGAAAAACGACACCGGCTAGATGTGAGAAACAGCAAAATGAATGAAAGGAGGTAATATAAGGGTTCAAAACGAAAAAAAATGGAAAGCTAAACAGTCAGCGGGATGTCTGAAGAAGACAGAGATAAAGAGAAAAAGAAAAAAAGCAGGTAAGCACACATAAATAGGCAGAATTTAATTACAGGCAACTGCTAAAGGGTCGAACAGTTGTTGCCATTAGAGATTGTCTGAATTGCCTCAAAATATAACAAATGTTAGAACTGAGCTTTAATGATCTCTCTTGTTGGCTCAGTTTTAGCAAACCAGCCTTGACGTTGCACCCGCTGAGACTGTGGCACAGCTCTACTTTCACCACTGATCAGGACATTCTGCCATCTTCCAGGACCAAAGTGTGATTTAGTATGACTCCCGCTGTGAGAAAACTACGCTGAAAAGAGCAAGCTCATCATCTCATCAGATGCACAAACTATTATGGCAGTCATTCAGCCACTGGTTTCCAAATACAGAGGCAATATGTCTACAGTTTTCTGCGTACACACTCTTTCACTGTTAATGATGAAAGACTAAAGGTGCTGTGCTGAGTTATAGAGTAACAGAGTTTTACAGTGTACCATTATCAACACACAAGAAGGTCTATAACACCTGGAGAAAGCTATCCATTTGCAAACTGTCACATAACATATTATATATATAAAGGAAGCTAAAAATGGTCAAATTAAACACTTTGCTTATTTTTCAGCCAGATTGCAAGCTAATCATTGAGCTTACTGCCTTTGATTACCTCAAGCCGATTGGCATATGGCTAGCTAATTAGCTGTCTATCTAAAAAAAAATAATAATAATAACCAAAAATGCGACAGCATTCTAATGATCCTGAAGAAGATAATCACAAAAAACATGATTGGCAGAGACACTAGCAGCCACTATCCTAAGCTGTGACATCATCTTTAAGAGGCTTTTAAAAAATAAAAAAAATTAAAATAAAATAGGAATTACATTTTTTAGTAAACGTTTTTGTTGTTGTTGTTGTTTTTACCAAAATACTGAAACTGAAATTTATGTTTTCAATCAACCAAAGACAATAAATGAAAATAAAGTTTTGGAAATTTAATTTTGGTAACTGTGTAAGTCAGTATGCTATTCAGAGCACATAGAGTTTATAACTAAAAACGGCAATAGTTAAAAAAATGACATACAATATATTTCATAATAATACAGAGCAACTGTTAAATACCTATCAATGAGGATGCCTTTTGAACCAGATGGTTATACCATCCTACCAACAAGAGCTGACAGCCTCATGCTAACCAGGAGAATTTCTTGGTTTATGGAGAAACAACATCTTTTCTTCATGTGCACTCTGAAAAATTCAAACCGATGCAGAATCGATCATGCAGCTGTACAAAAACACAACCAATTCACCTATTGTCATGTCCCCTCCACCTTCACATCTTGTTGACTGGCACAAGGACTATTATTTACACATGAAGGCCACATCTTTTCTCTGGCATGTGAAAGTTAATTAGGTTGGAGAGATTGACAGTTCTCGATAAAGTGAACACTACTCAACTTAATTGCTTTCTGACAGCTGCGCAGAGTTTGCAGAAAGGAGAAATTGAATTTATTGATGAAGCCCCCTGCGTCTGCCAACTGCCCACTGGCCCCCTGACTAAGCCTGGTTTCTCCCAAGGTTTTTTTTCTCCATATCTGTCACCAATGGAGTTTTGTTTCCTTGCCACTGTCGCCTTTGGCTTGCTTAGTTGGGGACACAATTTCTGGTAACACTGTTGACTGCACAGACAATATTGGAAGACAACTTTACTGAGCTGGACTATGACATCACTGAATCAACAATGAACTAAATTGAACTGATAAACTGACTGTTTTCTATTGTTCTCTTGCATTATCAGCACAAATTTTTCCTCTTTAACACTGTAAAGCTGCTTTGACACAATCTGTACTGTATAAAGCCCTATAGGTGACTTGACTTGATCGCTCCTCCATAGCAATGGCGGGCCGACCACTGACACCAATCAATCTGCATGGGAGGAGTGAATGAGTTGTCTTTTCTTAAGCAACTTGTCTCACACGTGATGGTACAGTAGGGAAATTAGGTTACTAGTTAAGTAAGACGTGTCAACACTATTATCTTGGTCTATATTGTGGGTTTGTCTAAGCCCTACAGCACTAACCTACATTCATGATAAGATCAATGCTAATTAAACAGTGCAAGGGGCATGACTAATAAGACAGTAGTCTCCATCACCAGTTTTGTAATGCCTCATGGTGAGGAAAAGGGATGCCTGTGTATGCTGCTGTTGGTGGAGCTCTGAAATACTATCTTTGTGTCACAGCAACTTTATGGGCATGCAGTCGAAAACCAGTTTACTAAGCCTGCCATTGAGATTACAACAGTTGTCAGTCACATTGCTAATTTGTGGCATACTTCGAGGCAAACATGATGAATAAATTCGCTTAGAGTCTGACATTCATGCATTTCTGAAGCATTTACTATTGGAAAATCTGCTGGTCGACCAGTCACCATGTTCCAAAAACATTTCGATCACCTAGTATGACTAGCTAGTAGTTTGTTTATCACTGTTTCAAGATGGTTCACTAATTTGAACCAGCTAATGACCAGCTTGAACCAACTAATGACAGTCTTGGACTAGCTAATGACTAGTTTATACTAGCGAACAACAAGTTTGTACCAACTAATGAGCATCTTTGACCAACTGATAACCAACTTAGACCAGCTTGTACCTACGAATAACTAAAAACTATTTAGACTAACTAATGACCAGTTTCGACCAACTAATGAACATCTGAGACCAACTGTTAACCAACTTTGACACAGACTCAACTTGACAAGTTTTTGTACCAAATAATGAGCATCTTAGACTAAATGACTCTCCTGGACATTCTAATTACCAGTTTAGACTAGCTAATTAGTAGCTTGAACCTACTAATGACCACCTTAGACCAACAGATAAATAGCTTAGACTAGCCTGGACCAGCTAT